>NW_007579478.1:112341-113645 GCF_000690725.1 Stegastes partitus | reverse complement strand
TTATTCTTTGACAATAAATGGGCTTTTGTACAATAGGTTATATAGGAAATGATTCGGGACTTTGATATTTTATGATTATAAACAGGATATCCTATAAAGTGGTATGACATTAAGTGGGCAGCACTGTCCCACCCTTATCTACCACTGTTTGGCGTTTTTTTGGTTGACCATTAGTATAGCGAGTTGCTGCTTTTACAGGCAATTCATGTCTTGGTGGAACCTCAAAATCAGATTTTCAAATAAGTCTCAGCAAATAGAGCCAAAGTCTTTTATTAATGCATAGTCACACCTGATGTATGTCCCCCAACCCCAGATTCATTTCCATCAAAGTGATGCTTTGACATTTTTTTGATGAGAGCAGGTATTGACATACAGCCAGACTGGTTCGCTTTTCAGCAGCTGCTTTTTTTTTTTTTGTTGAAGATCATTTATATTTTGATCAGAGTTCTTTCTTTTCCAGTCAGGTTTTCCTTTTTTTCCCCCCCAATGCACAGTGACAGTTTGCCACATCAGAAGCTTTTTTTTCCTCCTTTAAAAAGAAAAAAAATCATTTAACTTACAGCTTTTTTTCCAAGTCTGGTGTCTTTGAATGAGTTTCGCAATATGGTCTCATTTATTCTTGTTCAATTCTAAATAGATTAACACCTCTGGATCAATTTACAAAAAAAAAAAAAAAAAGCCATTAAAGGTAATCCATCGCAGTGAATGAAAAACTGACAGGACATGTCACAAAACTCCATCAGCATTAACTGAAGGCGAGGTTCATTGTTTCATATTAACATTTACTTGTGAGATAAAGTGAATCAAACCTTTCTGAAACATCCCTGATGGAATATGTTTATGAGGTGCAGCTGAATCACTTTAATCATTTTGAGTTTGGTGCACAAAGAAGTGAATCATTCTTGCAAATAAATGTCCTATACACTGTCACGTGTTTGTTTGGTGACCCTACAAAATAAAGCAATGTCTACTTACAACCTGTCGTTGCACGTAATGGTCTCATTGTGGTCGTGGGCTGTAAACTGGGATTTTTCTCTTCCAATTTCGGCCCATTTTACGGACTTTAGAGGCCAACGGATATGAGGCTTTATTTTTTTATTTTTATTTATTTATGTATTTTATGTGAGGAGGTGAAAAGATCACGTATTTCACAAGCAAAAGGCAAAAAAATGTAAAAACATCTTCTGTAGATTCTATGTCAATATTCTTTAATTGTCTTGTGACTCCTTAGACATGTCTTGGGATCCCTGGAATGGATGCCAAGTAGGGAACCGGTTCTCGAGGTTACTTAGTCTTACCATTTT
>NW_007579478.1:92401-111503 GCF_000690725.1 Stegastes partitus | reverse complement strand
TAACCACAGCCAATAGGATCGCAGCCTGTCAGCAGCGCGCGCGGCTGCTCTCTTTATTTATTTCTTTTTCTTTCTGCAAATATAAACAACCGTAACCGTGAAAGTCCGCGTGAAATCTCCCCATTCTTCATTCTCCGGTCCTCCTTCCGTCCACCGACTGTCTCCCTCCTCCTCCTCCTCCTCGGCTCCTCTGTCGGACTCCCGCCGCACTGACCCCACCGCCGACGCGACGCAGGAGGGCAGAGCCGAGGAGCGGGCAGAGCGGAGCGGCTGACCGAGGTCAAGGTGGGAGGGTCGGCCGTAAACTGTGGACGGGATGCCGCAGCCTGACAGCCGGTTTGTCGCTCGGTGTTGTTCGTGAGAGGAGAGCGGAGCTGAGTGTGAGCAGAGAGGGTGAGTAAACGCTTTAAAGAGGTGGAAAATAGACTTTAGCTGCACCTGTATGGTGACAAATGGGCATTTATTTAAAAGTGAAAGCGTATATATCCTGTGGGGAACTCGCTGTGCTTGTAACGGGTCTGTACTTTTGTGTGGTGGCATTGGAACACATTGACAAGTTTGTGTTTGATTACTTCTTCTACTTCTTGTTTTGCACATGGGTCAGATTTTAAGACTGGTGTCATGCATTTGTGCATAATTTTCATTGCTGAGCCCTACACAACATGTTCAAGATGTGTGGAAGTATAAGTTGCTGCAGAGTTAATTGTAAAATAAAACACCAAAAATGAAATATACAGGTTCTGACAATTATCACTTGTGGATTTAATGCTTTTTATTTCTTCATAAACACATGGGATGCTTCCATTGCAAACAATTCATGTTGCTCAAGCTGTAGGTGATTTCATAATTAAACTAAAGAACTATTAAAACACACAAAAACCAATTCAAACAGTGGAACAGGCTGTAAAAATATCACATGCATGCTGTGAGGAAACACTGAGGTTCAGTAGTGTACAGTTAGTGATTGTGTTGTTGTTGTCTTTGCAAAGATGGGTGCAGAGGATGTTTAGGACAAAAATGTTTCCTGTTTTTCAAAGTTGTAATTCTTTTAAAATTTTCTTACACGTCTTCTCGCAAAGATGCTTGAAATCGTTGTGACTGTGTTTCTGCACAAATTCAATTCAATTTTATTTGCATAGCGCAGTTTACAACACTTGTCCCCACCTCCACACAAGCATCCACCTTTCTTTTAAAGACATTCCTCATATCATATTTTAATTTTGGCAGAGTGTCGGCTACGTTACTTAGTTCTCCACTGAGACCTTGATGTAATTACGCCTCAATGAAATAAAATTATCTTGCCCTCATTTGAATTGCAGAAACAGATACTATCATATCTTTTATGAAGTTCTCATTTGCGATACCCTCTGGTGGCCAAAAGGCAGCCGTTATATTCCCTGAGTGGCAGCTGAAGGACACAGTTTGAGTCATGCTGTCAGGTTTTGCGAGGCAGGATGATCTTATCTGACAGTGGGACATATGGTATAAATAACAGCTAACCCTGATTGTATTCACACCTTCAATGTTTGTACCATGTGTGGCAGATTGTTCCTCACTTTGAGTCTTTATGAAACAAATGGGGGCACTGGTTTTGCTGTTAAGAATCTGTTTTCACACGCTGTTTCCTCGTCGGGCGAGCTGTGTCTATTTGTTCTACTTTCATTTCAACTCTGTGCACACAAGGCAGACCTCACTTGGAAGTGACTCGCACAGGCTGAAGTGCCTTGAGTAAAAGAAGGAGAAGATGCCAAATTGCTTCTTGAATAAAAGATGTTTGTGGCTGGTGCGGAGCATTACCCCCAGGTCGAGTTCTTCTCACGTGACTCGATGCTGAATTGATTTTCTCTCCCTCTTGTTAATCAGTTTATTGGGAATTCTGTTTTTACAAATACTCACAAGAGAAAGTGGTATTATATGGGAGTTGATCCCGACTCCCCTCCGTTTGCATTCCCCCGTGGCTCATTTCGTCTCTTCTTCTTGTCCTGTCGTGAACTGAGCACTTATTGCCGGCAAGGTTTAGACCGAGCAAATGATTTATTGATAATCGTCTGTCTTAATAATATCTTGCCTGCATTTGACCTTGACAGATGAAGCACAAAAATCCCTTCCCTTCCACTCGATTTTCCTTTATTCTACTGAGGTTACCCTGCCTGTAATGACGTTAAAGTGTGACTTTTTTCCCCCCTCATTCTCTCTTTCTCACTCAATTACACTACATGTGCCAAAGGTATAATATGAGGTGTCTCAGCACAGGAACTTTCATCAGAATTGGTGCCATGATTTCATACTGGTTGTTGATTTAATTGCATGTGGAGGACGTGCAGCTTAATAGCGGCACAGGGGGAACGAGTGTATTATAACAGCTTTGCTTCTGAGTGGCTACTCTGAATCCTTTTTGGAGAGCGAACAACCCAGCCATTAGAAGACATTTTCTGTCTTTCATTGCTTCATTCACTTCTAATATTTAGAAAAGTCCTCTGGATTTTTTTTTTCTGCATTACGTAACTGACTCTGTAATTGTATTTGTTTCCAAAAGTCTCAGGCTGCTTGTTAAAAACTTCTGAAAAACAGGAGGGTAAGGAGTTCAGGGAACTGTTGGGAGTCAAAGTGGGGTTGCGACTGTGAATATTTTCTGCCTGGATCTCAGCAGAGAGCTGATTATACTGCAGCCGAACATCCACACCGTTCCCAGTGGCTGAGATTCATTCCTGCTTCGCACTGAACGAAATGAAAGATTTATTGCTGGCCAGCTCATAGCCTTAGTAAAGCTGGAGGAAAATGTGAAGGAGCGGGGTTTTTTTTTTTTAAACTTCTTTCCCTTCTCTTCTTCTTTTTTTTTTTTCCACTAGTGTTGGAGGCAGACAAGGCCAAGGATGTAATAGACCTGTCAGGTTCCTCCAGAAGGGAGCAACGGAGGAAGATAAACAGGAGATTGGACAGGAGGAGAAGGAGATAAGGAAAAAAAAAAAGGCTGGTGAATGTCTCTGAGGAGAGAGTCATACAGCGCAGGGATGAAGGAGTGAGAGGTCAGTTCGCAAGATAATAGGCTATATAATGGAATTACATATTCCAGAAATGAAGCACTTTTTACAGCCAAATTCTGTAGTTTATAATATCAAAAAACAAAAACATGATGATATCAAATCCACTGCTTAGGTTTGATAGTTAGAGGTAAAACAAAGGCAAGTGTACACAACATTTTCCATTTAATGGTGTTTGTTGGAGCCATTTTCAGCCCTTTATGATTTGATTCAGATGTCTGATGGAGGCACAGAATGTCACCAGGTGCTTGGTGTTGGGCACTGAATGGGTGTTCGCCAGCTCCACCTTTTTTGTGAGCCTGATTTACTCACAGGAGACAGGTGAAGGGGAGGAGCTGGCAGGAGTGGTAGGACGCCAGTTTTTTGACCGTAGTCTGATATGAACATTATAAAATCTGTCTTTTTGAATATAATAAACGGAACGAAGAAGAACTGCCTACGCGCCAGAACTTGAATTGCTCCTGTCATATGTGGATCCGAGCAAAATTGCGTCGGATACCGCAACAGTGTTTTTTTACATCCGTCATTTGAATGTTTTTGCGTCCATACAATAGCGCACTATGTTAAAAATTATTTCCCATCAAAGGCGATCCCATCCTTGTCTTATGCATTTTAATCTTTGCATATTTGAAACAAAAGATGATCCAGAGGCACAGCCTGAGGCAAGAGTGCGTGCAGATAAAGTAAAGATGGTAAATTAATTGTTGTATCAGTTCACTATTCAAACGCATAAATCACAGAACAAGACTCTGACTTATGTTCCCCACATAACAGTAAGAACAGTAACTGCCACAATAACACCAAATGTGTGAACAGAGAGATTTGTCACATTTATAGATTTTTCTAGCGAAGCTTTTGCGTCATTAAATTGCTGTTTGTTTAATTTTGCACGTTAGTGTCCCAACATCCCACCTCACTGAAGCGTACCTGTTGAAATGTTCTGTAATCAAACATATTTAAAACATAAATGTCAACGGCATTTCAACAAAGTCTCATGAAAAGTTTTGTTGTTCTAAATTTTGAGGGCTTTTTAAATTTTTTTTCACACCAGGTTTATATTGTTTACAAATGTCGGTTATCATTCTCCTTGATTGCTGCTAATTACTGGTGTCAGCCCCGAAAAACTCATACCGGTCGACCGCCATCTACAATTTACGACCCTGCTTATTCACGCAACCTTCTTTCCGCGCTGCTTTTTGCACCTGCCTGAATACATTTGTGTGAGTGAGATTAATGCTCAGACTTAAATGAGGCTTTCTCCGTAATGAATGTGAATCTTTACAAAGTAAATCAAGGTTCTAATGAGCAACAGCAGCGAAGAATTGCTGCTTTAATTACGCCGGAGCACCTCCTAGCTCGGAAAGCATCTGGGCCGTGCCTTCCTTTGTTTGTTCTTGTTTTGCTTGGACAATGCCGTCTCATGAAACTTTGACAAATGAGCCCAAACTCTGAAATGCAGATGAGAAATCGTTGAATTGGACGTGTAATTTTTTAGTTGTTCCTTCAGTTCGTCGTGTAACAATTAACTTTACACAACTTTGGTTTCGGTTGGGGGGATTATTTTTGGATTAAGGTTAGCCAAGTTAAAGTCTTTCATCAGCTTAATGCTCTATTGGTTTCAAAAAGCTAATTGGACAAGTTTCCAGCCAAACTGCCATCCTCTCGAACACGCTACCTCACTTTTTAAACTTTTGCCTTGCTTCTTTCACAATAGTTTGGGAGATTCAGCTCTGCTTGGGGGGCGCAGCACATCCACATCTCTCACAAATGTCTTTTCCTCAATTACACAGGTAGAATAATAATAATTAATTATATTTGTATTTTCCAAAACTCAGAGATGCTTTACAGGGTAAAAGAACAATAAAAGCAACTAATACAAAAGCAGACTACGCAGTGATACAAGCAAGCAGATAAAAACAACACAAGATATCAAGATAAAGGTTTAAAAGCAGAGCGAAACAGGTGAGTTTTTAGTTTGGATTTGAAAATTACTGGGTCTGTGGTGTCATGGATGTGTTGTGGGAGAGAGTTTAAGAAGGCGGGGGTGGCGACAGAGAAGGCCCTATCCCCCCAGGTTTGATGCTTGGTCCTGGGAACGATTAGGAGTTTGAAGGGGTGTCGGGGTGGAGCATGTCTTTGAGGTAAGAGGGGGCCTGGTTATGGAGCGCTTTATGGATGAGTAGGAGGATTTTGAATTTAATGCAGTATGGGATTCCAGTGAAGGTTTTGAAGGACAAGGGGTGATGTGGAACAGGTGTGGGTGAGGAGGCGGACGGCAGAGTTTTACTGTAGTCTATTGCATGTGCATAAGTGGCCTCTATGGTGGCTGGAATTATGGATATAAATAGGAGAAACTATACAGCGATTAAACAAAGCGTGTGCTCAAAAGTTGCATGTATCGATTTGACTGGAGATCACAAGCAGTCATGGAGGCTGTCAAGCTCTCACTGAGTGAAATAAAGCTACAGAGGCGTAGCAAAGCAACTCCTTAAGCTCTACCGTCAGTTGAGCGTGTCCTCACAGTGATGTGATCTCATAAAATCTGACCTTAAGAATTACACCTTAGAAAATCAGATGGCATTTGTGGCCATGTCCTGAGGGAACCCGTCTGCTGTGTATGTGCACTTTAAGACGTGTTTGCACGGTTATGCTGTTTTGCTTTGGGGGCTACATTTGAAAATGAATGAGTGCCAGCAGGGATCACTGCACCCTGCTCTGAGAGGAAACGAATAAACTGATGTTAACGATGGCTTTTCCCTTACAGTCAGCAGGGTTACCTATTTATATTCTCACTTTGCTATTTGCGTGTATATTGCTTTCAGTGGCAGCTATGTGTTTGAATGGCAATAAATTACGTGGGAGAGACCGAAATCCTCTCGTCATACGTGTTACAGCTAATTTTTTATGAACTAAAAGTGGAAAACTGGTTAAGAAACTGCTGATATGATCAAAGACTGAATTAGGCACCGTAATAAAAATGATCTTTTAGAAGTGTGAAGAGCAGTTTTATCGCTCTGATAAGCTTTTATTGAGGTGAATCTATTTTAATGAAAGAGAAATTTCAGGCGCTGATGGTATGAAAAGGAAATTGCTCAAAAACTGTGCGAGGCTGCTGTGTGGCATTGTTTCACTTATTTTTCTGTTATTCTGAACTGAGCAGAAAGTCCTCAATCGGTGGGAAGAATCTGTTACAGTTCAGTGCCTGAAGCCTCTTGACCAAGACCCTTCACAGATTATCACCCCGTAACTCTAACTTCTCTTGTGAGCTTATGCAGTACAACAGGATGGATTAGAACCATAGAGTGGATGCGACACCACCCATTGGTTTGTAAACTACTATTTTGTGGCTGGACTGCAAGGTGGAGCAGTGGTTAGCACTGTTGCCTCGCAGCAAGAAGGTCGTCGGTTCGTGTCCCGGTGAGGACACCCGGGATCTTTCTGTGTGGAGTTTGCATTTGTCCATGCAGCGTGGGTTCTCTCCAGGTTCTCCGACTTCCTCCTACAGTCCAAAAACATGTTGAGGTTAATTGGTGATTCTAAATTGACCGTAGATGTGAATGTGAGTGTGCTTGGTTGTCTGTCTCTAAGTGTAGCCCTGTGATAGACTGGTGACCTGTCCAGGTGTCTCCTGCCTTCACCCTGAGTCAGCTGGGATAGACTAGAGCCCCTCGTGACCCTAGTGAGGATTAAGATTTAGAGATAATGGATGGATGTTTTGTGGCTTGGCTTTGGCCGTCGCCATCTTGGTCCTTTGAAAACCAAACTTATCAAGCGAGGGATGAATCCTACTGAAAACTTGGCAACACTATACATGCCCAACGCCCTAAAGCACCCCTCAGCATACCCTGCTTTAGTATCTCTTTTCCTTTAAATGAACAAAATGAACAAATACTGTATTGAACGACACTTGAAACTAGCAATTGAGACCATAAACTCACTAGAGAAACGTTTACTGGGTAACTAAGGGAAATTCTGGGTCATTTTCTAGTAGACTTCTATACAATTGGATTTCTTTTTGCATGTCTGTGAAGATTCTCAGTCATCCAGGTCGTGGTTATTCTGGGAGATTAATCGTAGCAACTGGACTTGCTTGAGCTCCTTGAAGACATTTCACCTCCCATCCCAGAGGCTTCATCGTTAGTGCTCCCCCTGACACAATGGGCTTTGTTAGGGTCTTTTGTGGCATTCACACCTAGCCACAAAAGACCCTAACGAACCCCATAGTGTCAGGGGGAGCACTAACGACCCACAAACGAGGGGGAGGAGCAACTAACCCCTAGTTGAAACCGAAACCCAGGTGTTAATGGCTCCTAAGTATCTGGAACCCCCAACTAGTCAGTCAGAACTGATGAAGCCTCTTGGATGAGAGGTGAAACGTCTTCAAGTCCAGTTGCTATGATTAATCTACCAGAATTTCTTTTTGCAACAACCAGAGGCACCCCCTACTGGCCGTTAGAAGTAATGCAGGTTGAAGACAATTTTGCATTGGCTTCACTTTTTTAGATCCAGAGATTATGTCCATCTTTTCTATACAATCTAACGTTGGTGTTACTCCAATTTGCCCACCAGACTGGAAATAATGTGGAAGATACCACAGCGATCTTTTTTAAATGTGCTTAAAAGGCAACAGTAATCATGCCCATCTGCTCTTTATTCAGTTCTCCTCTGCCTTCATCTGTTTATTTTAGATTTTTACTCCGTTTGCTGGATGGCAGATTGATTTTTATTTAACTAACAGGCCACACAAAGCTTCTCTGCCACTCTGTGTCCCCCACAGGTTGTGTTTCGTCCACTCTCATGTTTGTTTTTGACACAAATGAGAGTGTGCTGAGAGCTCTAGGTATGCACTGAAATGTAGTCATTAGTAGGCAACACAATGACAAAGAGGGGGCAGATGATGCAGCTGTAGATGAGATTCGTAAGCTGATGTGATGATTTGAATGTGACTAAAACGAAGGAGAACGCTGTTGATTTTCAGCTGTTTCGTAACACCACCAGGCAGTTATTTTGTGCTAACAAGACTAAGCCTCTATCTAAATGAATGATCAGAGAGCTCTAACTGTAATTTCAGTGGTCACTGAGGCATGAAAGCTGTTTGTATGGAATCACCAGCCAAATATGATTAAAAGCCTTTGCAAATTCTGATGACTTCGCCTCAAAACAAGGTTTAAAAAAGTGCAGGTTATACTTGTGCTACTACTAGATGTTTCACGCTTTGACTGTTAGGAAGCAAAATGTCGACTTTTTGAGAATACAACAGTTATTTATGGCGTTATGGAATTCTACCATCAGTTTCTATTTAGGATCTATTTAGGACATGCTAGTACACCACTGTAAATACAGGGAGACGAATGATGCAACTATGATGCAAACACTATACCAGAAACTAGATCTGGTTGTTCTTTCTCAGAGGGTTTAGAAGTGTCAGTGTTCAGCATTGCTAACAAAGAGAGACAGCGAAGACTAGTTAACTTGTGCCAGAAGATTACGAGGTGTAATCTGAATGATCTTGACCATCTTTTTAAAGTCACTAAGACGGCTGCGATGACCATACAAAACCCTCAGCAGGACACGGGATCGGTGTGGCTTGAAGGACCTCAGGTGGCACATTTATGTTGTTATTCTTTGTTGTTACATATTTAGATGTTGTATGAATATGTGTTGATCACTGTCAATGTCAAAGTTGCCCTCTGGGGATAATAAAGACTTACTCAACTCTCCAGATGCTGTGAAATAGAATCAGCAAGTCCTCGTGCTTAAACAATAAAAGAGGTCGTGTCATTGTCAAACAGACCACATAGACCCATCAACCACAACATCAGAACCACTGACAGGCAAAGTAAACAACATTGATCATCTCATTACAATGACACCTGTCAAGGGCTGGTATATATTAGACAATACGTGAGCAGTCACTTCCTGAAGTTGATGTGTTAGAAGCAAGAAAAATGGGCAAGTGTCAGGATTTGAGCAGCTTTGACAAGAACCAAATTGTGATGTCTAGACGACTGGGTCATCGTATCTGCAAAACAGCAGCGTAGTGTAGCTGCAGACTGGTCAGAGGGCCCACGCTCACCCCTGTCTACTGCTGAAAGGGCCTATAATGGGCGTATCGGTGTCAGAGCTGGACTGGTAGCGTGGTTTGACGAATCACTTTTTCTTTTGCATGATTTGAATGGCCTGGCACATGTGCATTGTTTGTCTGAGAAGGAGATTACAGCATGATGCGCTATGGGAACAAGTCAAGGTTGCAATATGATGTTTTGGACCATTTTCTTTTGGTAAACCTTGAGTCCTGACATTCATGCAGATGTCGCTTTAACACGTACCACTCATCTGCACTTTGTTGCAGGCCACGTGCTGCTAACACATTGGAGCGTGCCTGATACCGACGGACACCTCCAGAGGTCCAGTGGAGTCCACGCCTCGACGCTTCACAGCTGTTTTGGCGGCACGAGGTGGGCCTGCACAGTATTAGACAAGTTGGTTTTAATGCTGTGTCTGATTTGTTTAAAGGTGACTCTATTGAGCAAAGTGATCAAAGTCACACATGTCTCCTCCACAGTGTGTGTGAAAGTGTTCCAGCTCAAAACACTGCGGTTCATTTCAGTGTGACTCTACAACTCTGTTCTAAACAGGCTGTGCTGCTCTGAAAACCAACGAGCTGCTGCTGTTCCAGCCCACTTTAGGAAGGATACGCTGCCTGCAGGATCAGTCAATCACAGTTTGAACAGAGCAACTTTTGTTTACCTGCTTGCATCCTGGGGCGAATTCTTAGTGGCTTGTTTGCTAACTAGTTTTTGGGCTTGAGAAATTGGCAGAATAGAACGTCTTTATATTTTATCAACTTTTAATTTACACCTCCAAGTTTATAACAGACACAAAACACAATACAAAGTGGATTTTCACCATCCAGCGCCTTTAGGTTATAATTTTAGGGATGCTTCGCTTGGGGATAGTAATTTGTGGCTGATATGTTTTTTTTCCTATAAAGACATTCCATTCCCTCATTAAAAAATAAATCTTAAAATTGCATCTACTATTTTCCATCAATGAAAAATTCAGATTTAATAAACATGCAAATGTTTTTTTCATTTGAAGAGTGTAACGTCTGGACTCAATATATATCTCCGACGTCACTCAAAAACCCATTTTCAGTTGTGCTTCTCATTACACCAAGTTGGAGCGTACATCATCCTGCGCGGTGTAAGTTTGGCATCCGAGCGAAGTAACAATCAGCAAAAGTCATTTCTGAGTAAACGCAGTTTTAAAGTTTGGGAGAGATCATTGTCACGGTTTGACAAAGTGAAATCCGACTGGTGTTAGGATGTAAACTGTCGTCTTCTGTGTCAAAGTGACGACTTACAGGGAGGAAGAATTATACATTTCCTTAATCTGAGTGCATCAGTGTTTCCACAAGCTGTTCAATGACTTGCAGATTTATGTTTTTTTACATTTTTTATCATGTTAAGTCGTCACACACAACTTCTGATTTCTGTTCTGAGGTCATTATTTTTGAAGCGAGGCAGCTCCAGTACATGCATCAGTGTGACATTTTCAACTTTTGATTTAGTCTTTGTGTCACACTCTTAATGTTCACTGCCACTTAAATGTGTTGCCTCAGGGGCTGACAGATGTAACCGCACAACGCTGGTGCTCCATGTTGTTCTGATTCTTTAGACCTTTGACTTTCTGTATTATTTGGTGGTAACAGTGTCGCTATGAGGTCTATTTAGTAGCCATTGGGGAGATTATTTTCTTTAATTAGGCTCATAGAAATGTTTGTGTTGTTCTAAAACATTAGCTAAGTTTTCTTTCTGGGAGTTCAGAGTTTTAAAAAAAATATTGGTGTTTTACCTTTTGTAGCTCAGGAACATGCTCTGGGCAGAGGATGCCCCGCTACTGTTTGAAGACTTCATTTTCTCCTTTGCTTATTACTTTGACTGCAGCAGCTTTGCTGACGCACAGCACTGTAGTGTGTTATTGGCTAACAGCTTTATCCCGGTCTGGATCTCTGTCTTTGGGGCATCTCGCTCTTTGATGTCTTTGAACTCAATTGCGAAGGAAACAGAAGTGAGATTTGCTGGGTTCAGTTCAGGTCTACAGATGGGACCGGAGGAAAGTTGTTTAGTTTTGGAAGTTTGAGTTTCATTTTCTTTTGTCCCGCCAAGAGTGTTGTAGTTAGGTGTTTGGTGCTGAACTCTGAAAAGAGCTAACATTGCAATCAGTTGCTATAGTTTGTAATTAATTTGGCGGTTAATCAACGTAAATAAAATTCTGAATGCCGTTGCTACCATTCACTCCTGCACACTGCTGCCTTTGGTAGTGGTATTTGTATTGACCTTTACCACACTAATAATAATGTCTGTGTACTTCTCCCTGTCATGCCCTCCTTTGAATCCAGTCAGTATCCATCCATCCATCCATCCATCCATCCATCCGTCCATCCATCCATCCGTCCATCCATCCATCCGTCCATCCATCCATTTTCTTCCACTTATCCGGGGTCGGGTCACGGAGGCAGTAGGCGGAGCAGGTCATTCCAGACTTCCCTCCCCCCGGTGATGCTTTCCAGCTCTTCCTGGGGGATCCCGAGGCGTTCCCAGGCCAGCCGACAAACATAATCCCTGGGTCTGGGTCTGCCCCGGGGTCTCCTCCTAGGTGGATGTATTCGGAAAACCTCCAGAAGAAGCCTCTCCGGAGGCATCTGAATCAGATGTCCAAACCACCTCAACTGGCTCCTTTCGATCCAAAGGAGCAGCGGCTCTACTCCGAGCTCCCTCCGGATGTCCGAGCTCCTCACCTTCTCTCTGAGGCTGAGCCCAGCCACCCTGCAGAGGAAGCTCATTTCGGCCGCTTGTATCCACGATGTCGTTCTTTCGGTCATGACCCAGAGCTCGTGACCATAGGTGAGGGTGGGACGTAGATGGACTGGGACGTAACTAATACATACCATCAGTGATAACGTCTTCTTTAGGTGCTGTGACCAGTGGTGCGAGATCAGCACATAAGATAGTTCGTGGATTCGTTAAGCTCAGCTCAACTTGGATATGGATTGATTAGAAATGCAGATGACAGGTCAGGGTCAGAGACAGACGAGGGATGTGAGGCGCATGATGGTGTGAGTGGGTGGCGTTCAGGTGGTGGCAAATCTCATTGAATTTATTCATGCCCTTGAGACTGACAGGAAAGCTCATACAGAGATAGTGCAAGGCAGTAGTCCGTTTCAACTGTTGCTGATAAATATTTTATAGAGCTTTTTGCTATTATACGGCCGGGTTGTTCCAGTGTATCAGAAGAGAGCGATAGAGTGATAAGAAAAGGGGACGTAGGAGCTCTCATGTATCCTCATAACGTCTCTACAGAGGCTCATATACCTTCAGTACGATCATAAGTTTTAAACAGAGGTATGGATTGCAGAGAAAGAATTATTAATGGATTCTTGAATTAGTTTCTTTGTGTTTATCTCTTGTTTACCCAAAGCCAGCCTCATGTTTACCGTAGCATTTGTAGTCTCTTGCTCAGTAGGTATCTGTCTGCAACAGGATCAGATGCTTTTCTCTGCAACAAACACATCCGCGGGACATTTTTTTAAAATTTCAAACAAAGAAACCAGTTTTGGAAGACTTATCCATGGCAATTTGTTTTAAATACATTTAAAATTAATTTAAACCCGGTGTCCTGAGTTTCAAACACTCCCCCCTGCAGACTGCAAATGTTTGTATCCTGCTTCCTCGTGCAGAACAGAGGCTGTGGTCAGATCCAATATGACAATCGGTATGAAATCCGATATTTTCAGGTCCTCACTGTGAAGAAAAGAAAAGCTTCAAACTTAATGCAGGATAATCAATTTCTCCACACTTCATCCGCCTGCTCAAACAGCCAGCATTTCTCCCAAGATGTGGATTTATTCACTGTTTCTATCTTACTTTTAATAAATCACCCCTTGCAAAGTTTACACATTAGAGCTTCTGATTTTCCACTGGTCAGGAGAAGTGTTCTGTCCTTAGCTCACTTTTCAAATTGAATTAGCAGCAGTGGTCATGGGGTGGATTAGATAGCAGCTGAGCACTGATATCCAAGAGGGACAGTTTGGCCGACATTCAATGAATACTAAATTCTGGGAAAATGCTGCAAAAACGCACAGGTTAAATGCATCGTCTGGAGTTTTGTCCATCGGACTTAGACTTTGACTGACTTTATTAATCCCCAGAGGGAAATTCTGGTGTTACAGCAGCATGACTATTCAGCAAAGGGGGTAAACAAGGCAAAAGACAACACAGAATATTATGGTAGGGTATAAAATGAAAGTTAAATAAAATATAGAGATATATAGAAGAAAGTCACCAAAAGGTACAAGAATATATAAGAGATATAGATGCAGAAATGTGCAAATGAACAGAATGTGCGAATGATAATGTGCTATTATATGATACAATAATACACTGCTTCGATTGAAGCATTATAGAGTCTTATTGCTGTCAGGTGGAAAGACCTCCTGTGATGTATCAGTCTGTTGCTGAAGCTGCTCCTCAGATTGTCCACAGTTTCATGGAGGGGGGTGCGAGGTGTTGTCCATGATGACCTGCAGTTTGGTCCTCTGCTCCACCACCTCCGCCAGGATGACCAACTGGCAGCCAACAACAGACTGGGCTTTCCTGATGAGTTTGTTCAGTCTGTTGGCGTCCTTGATGCCTGCACCCCAGCACACCACAGCAAAGAAGATGGCCACCGCAGACTGATAAAACATCAGGAGCATGTAGTTGCGTACATTGAAGGACCTGAGCCACCTGAGGATGTGGAGTCTGCTCAGGCCTTTCTTTTTAAAGTTATTTTTTTGGCCTTTGTGCCTTTATTTGATAGTGAAGTGAGAGAGAGAGGCAGGAAAGTGGAGGAGGACATGTGGGAAAGGGCCATGAGCTGGATTTGAACTCATGACCTCCACATCGGGACTGTAGCCCTGCACATAGGACGCCAGCTCAACCAGGTGAGCTATAGCGGCGCCCCTGCTCAGGCCTTTCTTGTAGACTGCCTCTGTGTTGGTGGACCACTCCAGCTTGTTGTCCAGACTCACTCCCAGGTACTTGTAAATCTGGACAATCTCAACATCAGTCCCGGTGACGGATAGAGGGGAGTGTGGCGACTTGTTCCTTCTGAGGTCCACCACCATCTCCTTGGTCTTCATCACATTCAGCTGCAGGTGGTTCTCACTGCACCGTCGCACAAACCAGCTCACCAGGTTCCTGTATTCATCCTCCCTCCTGTTCTCCACACAGCCTACTATGGCTACTATGGAATTTCTGCAGGTGACACGACTCTGTGCTGCATTAGCGGTGCTAGGAACGATGTTTTGCTTTTATTCCACACTGAACATCAAGGATAGAATGTTTTTTTTTTTAAGATGTGGATACAGGACATGATAATGGAGTCCATTCATTTGAATGGAAATAGGTCTCCAGGCACAATGCAGCATCTACATAGTGAAACCACACTGCACATGTGCATTAATGTTCCTCCTGCTGACCTTGCCTACATAATGCCATTCAGACTTTCTTTTCAGATGATGCATAAATATTCAGTTCTATGCTCTGGAACAGTTACACAAATGTAAAACCTTCATAGATGAAAGATTGAACATACATAGATAATTGAAAATATACAATTGACCGTGTTAAAAGTTTTATATCTGCTGCAAAATGCATTTCAGACAGCACAGGGTTTTTATAACGGGCCGCTGGGACGAGCAGACGACAAGGCTGAGCACCCACATCGCTTCTTCATACATCCACAGCAATGTACGGACATAAACAATGCATGATATGGTGTATGTTTAAAAACAAGCTTCTCAGGTGTTTTATGTGAAACGCAGCATGCAGAAATAACTTCACGTCACCAGCAACAGTTGGAGAAAGCAGTGAGAGGAATCCTGGCAACTAATGGGAACATGAAATCTTAATAGAGACAGAACTTGCTGTGCGAAACCAATCTGCTGAGCGTGTTCACCGTTTACCTGAAGCTACCAGCGAAACTGCTTTTATTTGTGGGAAGTCACTGATGCTAACAGCTGTTTCTCCCTTCATGGATTTTAGTTACTGCCTTGAATTTTTAGCCACAAAGAATCTGTAGCGACCCAATGGATTATACTTGTGGTTTCGATGCAATCCGGTGACCTTGACTGTACGTATATAAGCAGGTTGCTGTGTTGTTTGTATCCATGTACTTTGTGTGGTGTCCTGCTAAGCTGTCCCTCTGAGGTGAGACCAAAGACAAGGTTCAAGCCTCTGTGCCGCGATAACCTTTCCTTTCATTCTCCTCTGCTGTCAGAACAGGAAGCCGGTCTTTGTTTGAGATCGTGAAAGGCTGAATCGAATGCACTCTGGGCCATGAAGGTTCTCCGGGTAATTATTTTCCTCTTTCTCCATTTGCAGCCTGAACATGTTCACTGGAGCGAGATCATGACTTTGCTCAACGAGTCAGACGAGGCCTCCTCTCCCACCTTCCCTCTCTCCTCCTTTGAGCATAATTTCTCTGCCTTTGTCACCAGTGACCCCTCATACTCCCCCGTGTCCTTCCCCACCTCCTCCTCCTCCTCCTCCTCCTCCTTGCTGACATCATCCAACTGCACCAACTCTCCCTCGACCTCCTCCCCTCCGTACAACTTCTACGCAGTGCTGCTGGTCCTCCTGATCTTCTGCGTGGTTTTCGGTAACGTGCTGGTGTGCGTGGCGGTGTCTCGGGAACGCGCTCTGCAGACCACCACCAACTACCTCATCGTCTCATTGGCCGTGTCCGACCTGCTGCTGGCGACGCTCGTCATGCCCTGGGTGGTCTACCTGGAGGTGTGTGTGCGCACTTCTGTCACTGTTTGCATTTATGCTGTTTTGTTTTGTGTGTTTTAGACTGACATGTTTAGAATTTTTTTTTAACCTCTTAAGACCAAAGCTCTTGTCTGATATGCATTTATTTTTTATTTCTATAATAAAAAATATAAAGAAAATAAAAATATAGAAAAAAAATATAGAGACAAAAAGACAGTGATAATAATAATGATAAAATTAGAATACTTTTTTTTAATTAAAAAAGTAACTACTGTGGTAATATAACTGAAAATGTGATGTGCACGCCAGGTATTAAGAGGTTAAATGTTTTTTTAAGTAAAAATAAAAAATAAAAATAGAAAACTCGCTTTTATATGCAGCAGTAACTAAAAATATATGAGTATGGATCCACTTTTGGATTAAAAGATATTAAACATGGTGGATAAATATTCCTAATAGCAGGAACAGGAACCTCACATTTCAGAACTTGCAATTACTAATTAGATAATCAATTAGGAAATCAACAAAAAATTTGGGGAACTGTTGGAATAATTGTTAACAGGATCATTGTAAAGTTATTTTTTGACATAAGTTATCAAGAGACTCTTCAGCAGATTAATAGATAACAAAAATAATAGTTGTAAATTAAACACAATTACTAAAAATACTGCAGAAGATGTCCAGTCACAGTCCCTTAAAGGTCAAGGCCGATGTTATCCAGTTGCTTATTCTGTCTGACCAATAATGAATAATGTTCAGCAAGCAACAAATTCTCACCTTTAAAAGATTGGAAAAAGGAAATGTTTGACATTTTTGCACAGGAAATAACCAAAGAGGTCGGTGGAGTCAGTTATCGAAGTGGCTATTGATTAGTTTTACAGCTTATTAACTCACTGATTAGTGCTGAAAACTAAAGCAGGTTCCGTTCAGGTCCAAGAGACTTAAATGAATGAAATACCTGCAGAAATCTGTTCAGTCTGGGAATAATAATAAAAAATAATCACTTGATAATGAGCACTATTAGAGTGACAAATTCAGGAATTCAATAGCCATTGTTTAAATAATAACCCATTATCTTTTTGCATTTAAAATTCTTTGTGAGCAGTTTTCAGAAGCAAATCGTGATGGCCTACACTGAAGGAAAGAAAAACCTGAGTTAAATATTAAACGACTGAGCAGCCAAAGTTTGTACCAGCCTGTTTAATATTAATGCATCTTCACCAGTGTAAGAAGATATTAGCAAAACGGACCAAAGGAGTGAAGAAATGAAAAATCCTTGCAAAGTAAAAAAAAAGTTAAAAATGAAACGGAGGGAGCATAACTTCAGTTTGTTGTGTTGAAGGTGGTGGGGGAGTGGCGCTTCAGTCTCATCCACTGCGACATCCTGCTCACCCTGGACGTCATGATGTGCACCGCCAGCATCCTCAACCTCTGCGCCATCAGCATCGACAGGTGGATCCGTCCTCAAGAGTTCGCTCTTTACTCTCCCTCATCGCATCTCTTCTTATTTATTGAACTTTTAACACCACGTCTTTGTTTTCATGCCGTTTTATCTTTCTGGGCAGAATTCCTTTTCAGCAAGAAAAGAAGTAATGTCACGATTAATCAAAGTCACTGTGACTGTGAATCAATACATTGTTTCTTTACTCGCTCCTCTTTACCTTGAACTTGATTTGCTCACACACGCACAAAAACACCAAAAAATGGGAGACCGAGCATTTACACGTTCTCTAAAAAACTTTTCTCATCCAGTTGTTAGCAGAATAGGAGCCCGATGTACAAGCACTCTGTGGTCGAGCAGGCAGCTTTCACATGTCCTCTGTGGTCATTAGAGTCAATTTTCTTTTTTGGGAACAAGGAGACCATGCTTGATGATTTGACGTCCCACCTGATGCCCTCTTCATGGGTCCAGAGGGAGGCGACCAGACGCCCAGCGGGCAGGACGTCTGCAGCTGTGTCCTAATTCGTCTGACACAGTGACAGATTGAGGCTACACCAGTTTAGACTTGTGTAATTTGGTGCAATAAGGATAAAGTCTTAATTGCTTCGCTGAAGCTGCAGTGAGACTGCTGTCAGGCTTTAATACACCAGCAATTTTGCAATGAGACAGCGACTACGAGGTTAAAGAGCTGGATTTAAGTGCTTCAAATTAGGGGGCTTACATCTACATCAGAGGACAGTACAACAAACGCTGCCACTTTAATTCTGAGTGATAGGAAATAATTGGTTAAAGAAGCATAAATCCAAATAAAGTTAGCAGATGTAGTGTAATTGCAGTGTTATCACTACTCCTGACGTTGGCCTATTTGTTTGGTTTATGTGCACATAACTATAAAACTGATCGCCCTCCGGTTAACCGCAACATTACCTCAACATACGAGAACACGCAGTCAGCAATTAGTTTCAAGCCGTTTTTCATCATTGCTTCATTGGGGGAAAGCATTTAGATGTCTGGTCAAAACAATGATCTATTAAAAAGAAAAAGATAGCAGAGTTTTTCATCCAAATTGGAGATTTAATTAATCGGTCCACACGTTGACAACAGCTTGGATCATGAGAAGGTCCCTTTAGGACGGCAGGAGTTTTTAGAGATTGCCTAACCCCTTTTCTCTCCGTGACAAGCCCAGGTATGAGATGTGGATTCTCAGCGGAGGAGTCACTGGTCTTCCTCGCTTTATTTTATTTTCCTGTTGATTGACTGCGAGCAATTACAAAACCGTTTTATTCTTCCACGGGGCTTTGCATAGCAATATAATCCTAGGTACTGATAGAGCAGCACAGCCTTGCACTTGTTGACTTGATAGGATTTCTGTGATTTGAATTATGTTCTAATATTTGTTCTTTACTCCCAAGACCATTTAAAATCACCACGGCTGCAGCTGAAAGAATAAAGTGGAAGCGAGCCAGAACAGCAGGCGACATCCAAGTAACACAGTTTTAGTCAGAGCTGCTTGTGCCTTAGTGATGATGCAGTGATATAGATGAGCCTACCAGCTTACACATTTGCATAGTGTGCATGTTTTTATCTTTTGCCTGCAGTTGCTTTGAGCCTTTTTAAATTCATCACATTGATTTAGCACTATGGTTTGTTCTTCCTGTGTCTCGAGACTCATCCACGGCTACGTGTGACCACCTGCAGTTGGTAAGCTTAGTAAAGCCACATAACAAAACTTTGTAGTGCAGCTCTGATTGTGTTATTTACCTGTGAAGTCTGTTACACTCCCTTTCAGAACAGAAACAGCC
>NW_007579478.1:87592-91811 GCF_000690725.1 Stegastes partitus | reverse complement strand
AGCAGATCCAAATTATTGAAAGGCTCCAGCAGAGACCACATTTTTAATTATTGACATTTCAAAATTTAAAAAAAAAAAAAAAGCTCAAATGAAGTTGCCCCAGAAAGTTCCTGTAAGTTGATATACATGGATGCATCCATAGTACTTACTAAAAAACACACAGTTTTTTTGGGAACATCACCGAAGTTTGTCACCTGTAGCATCAGTACAGTTTGTTGTGTGGCGAGTACTGTTCAAATTGTTTGCTCTTTTCACGTGGCAAAATGGTGATTTATAGGTTGAGAGAAGCTGATGTCATTATACGAGAACGATGCGACTTCCTTCATGTTGAAATATAACAACCTATGAGGCTTATTTTGCCTCACTGAAAGGTCCCATTGTGAATCTTTATATGGATATGTTTGTTGAATATCCATCCATCCATTATCTATACACCGATTAATCCTCATTAGGGTCATGGGGGGCTGGAGCCTATCCCAGCTGACTCAGTGTGAAGGCAGGAGACACCCTGGACAAGTCACCAGTCTATCACAGGGCTACACTTAGAGACAGACAACCAAGCACACTCACATTCACACCTACGGACAATTTAGAATCACCAATTAACCTCAACATGTTTTTGGACCTTGTGGGAGGAAGCTGGAGAACCCAGAGAGAACCCACGCTGCACAGGGAGAACATGGAAACTCCACGCAGAAAGATCCCGGGTGTCCAAACCGGGACGCAAACCAGCGACCTTGCTGCGAGGCAACTGTGCTAACAAAGGATGAAAATATTCAAAATTCAGCCAAAATATTTTACAGGTCTTAGTTGTGGGCCTTAAAAACATAACAAATAAGTAAACTCTTAAAAAAAAAAAAGTGAGATGATGCAGCAACATCTCTTTCTGAATTGACCATATGCTGCCATTTGCTTTCCCTTGATTTACACATTTCAAATAAATTTACAATAATATGATGTAATTAATGCCAAGACTGCATTCAGTGAAATGCAATATTGTCCCTTCGTCCTCCAGAAGTAGCCGTGCACACCTACACAGTCTACAATATGTATTTATAAATGCTGACCAAAGACAATTCATTGTCCTTCACAATATCTGCATCTTCTTTCCTACCAGACTACTTTAAAACTGACTGCAGACATATCCCTGAGGGACTTTATTCTATAAGACTGGAGTGTGCAGCTCCAACAACTTCAGACTGTATGCTGCGGATTACAGAACCTGAAACAACAAAGACGTCCTGGAAACTGTATGCACTGAAAACCGATCTTCATTTCTTTGAACAACTCTCTGGCGGTTTAGTCCGTGACCCCTCTGCCTGCAGTTGGGATTACAGCAGCTCTCTCAAGACCGTTGGCACCTGCATTTACAGCAGACAGCTCTAACTGGTTCTGACATGCTGACAGTTGTGTGTTTTGTGTCCTTGTGGCTGTGAAACAAGCAGTGACAGCTTTTGTCTGTTTGAGGGGGAAACTGGGAATTTGTTTGTCTGGGCTCGTTTGCTTTGAAATATGTGTGAGCACGACTGTTCGGTCTGAAGTTGCATCAGTTTACTTGTGTGCAGACTCATGTGGAAATGCAGGTGAGTGAGCGTGTGTCGTCTTTACGTTTTCTGTATGTGTTATTGCAGGTACACGGCGGTGGCCATGCCGCTGCTCTACAACACCAGATACAGCTCCAGGAGGAGGGTGGCGGTGATGATTGCTGTGGTGTGGTTCCTCTCTTTCGCCATCTCCTGCCCTTTACTGTTTGGGCTGAACAACACTGGTAATGACTCCATCTAATACCGCCTCTCAAATTACTTCCCCCTTAACGAGCTTAGGTGCTGTTAGCTCCGTACAGACCATTTCAGTCCATAGAAAACAGGTGATGCTTGAAGCTTGAAAGCAGGGTTGTGCAATGCCTACCATTCGTCACAAACTGGAAGTAAACACAGTTAAACCAAGGAAAGTGTTCTGCAGTTTCTAATGTTACACAAAGACACCGTTGGAGCTCAGTCCAGTCAAGCTGAGCAGCAGCGTTAAGCTTACTGTGCCTCAGTTAGCCGAATCTTAGTGCCTACATCAAAATAACTGACTGATGTGTGAAATGTTACTGTTACAAGGCTTTAGTCCGCATCTCCTCAACATGATCATGTGAGCTCATGGATAAATGATGAGTCATGGGCTTCGCTATCATTGCAAAATTAATGAGAGCACATCGCTGAGATTGGCAACATCGGCCTGCCCCAAGATTTCAACACAGCGCCGAGGCAACTGCAGTCGTGACCAGTTCTGATGTTGCAGGACACTAATATTTAACTCACGTACGTGTCTCCACGGCAACTACTCGTGAATGTCTTGAGAAATGTCCAAAGTTTACAGGAAGAAGACGCCCCGTTGAAAAGCTCTTGACCATCTTGAGCAGGATTCATTTGCTTCTAAGCGAATTATAGGAAACACTCGGTAATCCTGCACTGCCTTAAAGAATTGAACAGTTACAATGATTTTTTTTTTTTTGTTTATTTATTTTTTAAAAACAGCTAAGGCTGCCACCATAGCTCACCCAGTTGAGCTGGTGACCCATGTACAGGGGCTACAGTCCCCGATGCAGCAGCCATGGGTTCGAATCCCGCTCATGGCCCTTTGCTGCAAGTCCTTCCCCCATTCTTTACCCACACTTTCCTGTCTCTCTCTTCACTGTCCTATAAAATAAAAGTAAAAAAAACAGCTGAGACTGTAGCAAAACAAAAAACATATACTGATATTTAAAAAGCGTCTGCAGCAGCTCAGATATTGTAAGAGCAGCAGGTACAAAGAAAAGCCACAGAACCCTGAATATTTTTACTTCTATGTCAGTGGACACCTCATCCCAAAACAAATATGTCACTCAGATGTATAATCACAGCCTTTATGCCTCATATTCTGTCCCTCATACCCAGCCACACAAGGCTAGACATCTGTTTCACTGCTGCTCTGATGCAGGTCCAACATCTACTGTAGAAGCCACGGGGGGGAAGTCCAGCATTAAGAGTTACTTCTTAGTCAATCATTTAGGATATAGTCTGTTTGGCAATAGTGTATGTCATGGAAACCTGTTTCTGATTTGGAAATTGAAGATTGGCTCTTTCCAGGCGTCTTTCATCCACAGCTGTAAATACACTTTTTAAAAGTTTTTTTTTTCTTATCATACATCAGCGTCCTCTGAGATGTAATTTAAAACATTTTGAAGATGAAAGATTCATCTTGCTAACAGAGCAACATGCACACTTTTCTGTGCGAGACAGCCTCTGCAATACCCTCGTCCATCTGTCTCTGAATCTGATTATTTATCTGTGATGAGATCGTAAACAAACCTCCGCATACGGTTAATGAGCTGATTCACTGCAGAGTGTTCGGTTGCATTTCCATACGGCGTTCTTCACTGACGACACGCGAAGCCCTGCAAGGAAGTGGACGCACATAATCCGCGATTCGTTTGTTGTCTCACAAAAGCAGCAGGAGTCAAGGTGCTCAGCAGATAACTTCTGCCTCAATGAGGAGGGACTTAGGCTGTGGATGCGTTTGCACTGAACTGAAAGGAAACCGCTTGAAATAAATGAGAAACACACAAAGTAACGTGAGAGCTGACATCCAGCATCCTTAGTGGTGTGTCTGAAAACAGCAAGATGCTGAATGATAAGTCAGACTGGAAAATATCTCACTCCCCCCGGTAATTGCAGAGATTAGAAAATTGTTTGAAAGATTCTGTTTTTGTAGATTTTAATGCAGTTCCCGTGCAATTTTATTTTTTGCTTAATCGATCAAGTTGCATCATCGCTGGCTCTCAGATAAGGGCAGTCAGTTTACAAATGTGTGTTTATGAGACTCACATGAAAATGGTGTTTTAGTTGCGCACCGAAAAGGATTTTCAGCATCAAAACTGAATAAATGAATCTGCAGGGAGTGTGAAAGTAAACCCAGGAGCAGGTTGTTTAGCTTATTAGCAAAACTAAAAGCAGGTCAAAACAGCGAGCGTAGCCGTCTGAGAGTAAAAAATACATCTCCCTGCCAACATCTTTAAAACTTAATAGTTAACACATTGTAGGTTGTTTCTTTCGGTGAGGTTTTGGCCATTTTTCTTGACGTCACTACCTCAGATCTCTAAATATATAAAGGTTTGTAAAATTGTGTTATTGTTAGGAACAAGTAAGTAATAGTTCTGATGTTGAACTTTATCAGACAGACATGACAGTGGTGT
>NW_007579478.1:85636-86652 GCF_000690725.1 Stegastes partitus | reverse complement strand
CATGCAGTTGCAAACATGAAATGTTATAATAGTCTCTGAAGGTTTCTACACAGTAGTTGCATTTCCCTCTTGTTTCCCTCTGCATTAGCGAACCGTAAAGGCACCACATGCAGCTTTGCGGACCCGGCCTTCGTGGTGTATTCATCGGTGGCGTCCTTCTACGTTCCTTTCATCGTAACTCTGCTGGTGTACGCGCAGATTTGCGTGGTGCTGCGCAAACGAGGCAGACGCACCGCACCGCCGCGACGACACGGTCTGCTCACACAAGGCGAGGCCGAGGCGGGAGAAGGACAGCGACACCGGAAGGTAGGGCTTACCATTTATAATGAAAATAACCGTCTTCTGAGGACTCTTTCCTTCCTCTTCCTTAGAAAACACTTTGGCATGTGTTAAAAAGTTGAGGTGAAGTTTAAAACTTCCAACTTTATCTGTTTAGAAATTCCATTTTGAATTCATGTCTGCTCTGCATTCATGTCATATTTATAACCACTGATGACCTCGGCTTCCTCTGACATACGCAGCATCCACATTTCCACTGGAGGCATTTTTTTCGCTGCTCAACATCAGTCAACAACTCATAGAGTAACTGAAACAAAAGGACACAAGCAAGTTAGAAATTCTTTTTGACTAAACAGTAAACAAACCAAGGCCGCTGTTCGGCAGCTCAGGAGCAGTGTTACGTTTGAATGGCATGTTTTTGGGTGTTTTTAACTCATCACCAGAGATGGCAGAAGCACTCACATTCTTTACTTAAGTAGAAGTAGAGATACGAACCCTAACCCTGTAAAAAATAGACTCTGGTACAAGTAGAAGTACTGATTCAACTCTTTTACTCAAGTAAAAGTGAAAAAAATACAGGTTCAGAAATTTACTGAAGTACAAAAATCAAAATGAATTTTTAGCTTCGATGATACACGATGCCTCTTTTGATAACTCTGCAAAACGAAAAAAGTTTTAAGCACACAAAATAGGATTGTTTTCATCCTTTAAGAAGCTGCACAGTGCTGCTACAGAGA
>NW_007579478.1:78206-84621 GCF_000690725.1 Stegastes partitus | reverse complement strand
ATTAATGCTAAAGTACAGATACCTGCAAAATCTACTTAAGTACAGTAACAAAGTATTTGTGCTTCATTACTTCCCACCTCTGGCTTATCACATAACAAGCTGCATTGCATACATTTTGACAGACGTACAGGAAGAAATCAAATTATAATTGACGTGATCCTTTGGAAAATGTTTGTTCTTAGTGTGTGGTCTATCAGCAAACCAACCAGTGTGTTTTTTGTCTTTAGATACTGATATAAGCTTCCAGTATTGGTTGTAGTTTGCACTGTGCTTATCCCTCTCAGAATAAGTGTACACAACCAGAAGATGTAAAGTTGTGCACAATGATCCTGAGGCCTGCCACGGCGGCCCCGCAACGCAAGAAAGTGGTGAGTGTGATGACAAACGTGAGCCCTCGTTATAACTGGCCTGTCTCTTCACTGGCACGTTTATATGCTTCTTGTCCTATCTGCTGTGACGCTCTGCCTGCACCCTGTCATCCTTCTTATCTTCATAAATGTCCCACCGCTCCTCCTTGTATCCTCTTCACAAGCGCCCTCACCTGTGTTTGCCCCCCAGCACCTGCCTCCCTCACCGCCCTCCTTCCTCCCTCTCTGTGTGTCAGACCCTGGTGAAGGAGGCGGTGGTTCACCCCCTGGAAGTGGAGCCGGGTCAGTTCCTGCCTCGGACCGAGCAGAGCCTGGCTCCTCCCCCTGCTCCCCAGACCTCCTCCTCCCACACGGGACGGGCCCGCATCTCCCTGTCCATCTCAGTCGGACCCGCCCCTGCCCTCCCCTCAACCGTGACGCGATCGGGCCTGACGCCGCGTCCTCCCACCCTCGAGGACGGCATGAGGGGCCGCGAGGGGTGGAGGGAGCGCAGCGGAGGCAGAGAGAAATGGTGCATCACCAAGGAGAGGGTGAGAGGAAGGCTGTCGCAGCAGAAGGAGCGGAAGGCGACGCAGATGCTCGCGATCGTGCTCGGTGAGCAGAGTAAAGTACCGACTAATTAATGAGGTGTTCATCGATGGACCGTGTACTCATAACACCTGTAGTGTGTGTGCACAAAGCTGCTCACTTTTATGTACACAAACAAACGAGGGTAGTGGATATTTCTGCATACTAAAATAAATAGATTTAATAATAACAGATGGAGATGTCAAAGGAATAGTTTCAGAAATGTGATCAACACCACTCTAATTACTGTCTGCCAAACATAAAGCTGATGTTTGTTTGTTTAGCTCAGCACAAAGATAGCAAAATCCGACAACCAGCACCTCTAATATTCACCAGTTAACATGTTATATTTTGTTGTATTGTCAGATTTAACCAACAGACAAGATATTGATTAATCTTATAATCTAAACTATCAGCAAGACAGTCAGTGAGAATGTGTGTAGAAATGGTCAAATCCTCTAAACACAAATCAAATTTGCTCACAGATCTTAGCGTGTTTTTGGTATTTTTGTAATACTTTAGTCACGCTCTAAACTTATATGAATTGCTCACATGCTGGAATAAAAAATGAAATAATAAAGAAGTCTGGGTTAAAACCGTATTCTAAAAAAACTTTCCTTTACGAGGTGTTTCAGAAAAGTTCCAGGACTGGTGCCACAAAAGATCTATTTCAAACCCAAACTACAAACTACGAGTTTTCCCCTTCAGACGATCAACCAGCACGTCTACAAAGAGATCCTGCGGCGTTTGCTTTGTTCAGAGGAGGCGAGAGTCTGCTCACGATGCCCTGAGCATCTGACAGTTCCTGGCTGAGAAGAACATCTCCGTGCTGGAGCAACCTCCCTACTCATCCCACCTGGCTCCGTGGGATTTATTCCTCTTCCCCAAGCTCAAGGGGGTCATCAAGGGGACCCGTTTTGAAGACGACATCAAGATGGCTGTGACGACGGAGCTGCAGAGGATCCAAGAAGAAACCTTCCAGGAGTACATGACGGTGTGGCAGAGAAGGCTGGGGAAGTGTGTTAGACTCCAGGGGGATTACTTCTTTTTTGTAGTTTGGATTTCAAATATATCTTTTGTGACTCCCGTCCTGAAACTTTTCTGACACTTCTCGTATATCAGGTAAGTGTTCTGCCAAAGCATCTTTTTGGCTAGAACTTGTGGCTGGATGAAGACAGAAGAAAACTGATCTATTCCTTTAAAAAAAAAAAAAATTCAGTTAAAACTGATATGAAAGCAATATGCAAATTTGGATCAAGTTTTACTACTTTCAGTAAGAGACGTGTTGTTTAATCTTGGCATCTGCAGCATCAATTTTTATGGCCTCCATTATTTATGACTCCTTACTTGATTGTATTGTGCTTCTTGCCAGCCTCATCTGTCTTGTTATTTATACGACTTGGCTTTTGTGACACAGCGACTGATAAAGTTGTCTATCCGTCTGTTTCATGAAGCCGAGCAAATTACAAATGCAGAAGTTGGCGAGATGTTTCAGCAGTGACACCCCTCCGTAACTTTTAGTGCAAAAACGCTCACGTATATATTTTCACGCATCTTACATTTCACGTCCTCTCCTCGTTTCCAAGGTGTGTTCATCATCTGCTGGCTGCCTTTCTTCCTGACCCACGTGCTGAAGGCCCACTGCAGGAGCTGCTGCATCTCGCCGTCGCTGTACAGCGCCGTTACCTGGCTGGGATACCTCAACAGCGCCGTCAACCCCGTCATCTACACCACTTTCAACATTGAGTTTCGCAAAGCCTTCATCAAGATCCTGCACTGCTAGGTCAGAGATATAAGAGGCATCAGCTGTCGAGAAACTACAGAGCCTGACATCGGATTAGGATTTGAGGTGACAGAGAATAGAAGAGAAAAAAGAAAAGATCAGGAGCTCTGACAGGCGTTTAAGGCGGAACGAGACAATACAGTGGATGGTCGATAAGTCAAAGTGTGACAAGTTTTTGGGAAAATTAAAGCTGAGACAGTTGTAACGAGCAGCTCAGAGAAGTCAGAGAAATGGAGGACGTGACAGCAGGCGCGAGAGAAAATAAAAAACAGAGCGTGACAGGTCGCAGACAGCTACAAGCGAGCTGGAGATATTTATAGAAAAGCAGACACGCACGGTGTTGTGTACATATATTTTGAAAAGGGAATATGTGAGGACAGAGGATCTCACCACAGCATCCTGACTCAGAGACTCCACAGATGTGACACTCGCTGTGACACGACCGTTTTTTTTTTTCCGATCAGGAACGCTTGATTCCTGTCAGACTCGCTGTTGTATTTTCCTGTAATCTCGACGAACCGTCTTGTTATCCGTCCACATGTCTTTCTCAGAGGACTGGGGTAAGTCAAGGCTGGAGAAGTAGCTTTGATGTAAAAAGTCCACCTCAAAATGTACTTTTATGTCTGAGAGTGGATCTTTTTTTTTTGACACCCTGCCAAAATTGTATCCGGCTACTGATGTGGCGATTGAGCGCACAACTCAGCAGACAAACTTTAAATAAGTGTGCATTAATGTGAAATGTGTTGTCATGACTTGGAGTGTACAGCCTAGTTATAAAAATAAAAGTCAACTTTTATTTTGAAAAACTCACCATCCTAATGAATCGAAAACCCGTCTCTATTTGTTCCAAAGGAGATTTTATTTTACCTGAGACGCTCGGTATGGACAGTCGAATAAAGCAAACAAGTCGGATAGAATAAATCAACAAATGACAAATGACAACACGGCGAATGAATGCGAGAACAGCTGGTTACAAAATACAGGCGATTGATAGTCCTGTAATTACATTTTACTCCCCTTGTCTGCAGCCCAGAGGTAGTAAAACCACCACGGAGCCACAGCAAGTGTAGAATCACACAGGTGTTGCTCACATTTGAGCAGTTAGCATTCAGATAGGACTCTGTGCACCCAGAGCCTTGTTTTATTTAAAACTTTTTCCATCTTTCATGTCAATCTGAAATCTCACCGTGGCCATTTATCCAGTTTTTTTTTTTTTTGTCAGTCCTGAGATTGCGAGATGTGTTCGTGGGTTTTAACTATCCTCTCCAAGTTAATATTTGAAGGGTTCTGTGGCACCTGTGCCCTTTTTTTTTTTTTTACCCTAAAGCACACACCTGAAACCACGACATGCCTCTTAACACTGCTAGCAAGTTGGTTTAAGCATATAAGTTGCCATATTTTCATACCATTATGTATTTCAGTAGCACTAATAGACTTTAGGCTAGCTTGACATTTTGGGAAGTACTACTTGTTGGCTTTTTTTGCAAAGAGAGACAGAGAGAGAAGAGGATCAGTCAATTCTCGAAGGTACAACTAAAATGTAAAAAAGAAAAACAGTCGAGACTCGATAATCCGACACTAAATGTAAAACCTTCTTTCATGTTGGCTGTCGGATTGTCAAGACGGAGGTCGAGATACAAGGAGGGCTTGATGCTTAAAGGGTCATTTGTTGTTAATTATTGTTTATAGTTGTTATAATAACTAGTGTATTGTTAGAACACTACGCATCGCTGGATTTCACGCCTAATTGACCGGTGCGCTTGTGCACGTTCCGGCCACTTCCACCCGAGGGAGCGCTAAGACGGGGTGGAAGTGGCTGGAACACACAGACAGTACTTGGCTGCTGATGCCAGTTTAGGATAGTCGTCATAATTCTGTTTCCACCATTGGCAGTGGCGGTGGAGGAGTGGCGGGCAAGATACGCTCCACCGTTACCATCCCTGTTTACTTCCACACACACTGAGCATGCTCGCTGTGTGTGACGTCGTCGTGTCCTCTTCTGCGCATGCGGGACACTTTTGGGTCGTATGAAGTTCACACAGCATCTAATTGGAAATGTGAACGAACTCACAAAAAAATCAGATTTCACAAAAAAATCAGAATTGAGCATCAAGTCCTGCAGTGTGAACGTAGCCAGTCTGTGGGATTGTTCAGTCAGATAATACGCCGCTATCCTGATTTGTGACATAAAATGTCATGTCAGAGTCAGAATCCAAGGCTGTCGGTATGTTAAGGCTGTTTTTCATGGGTTCCGTTCTTTTTTCCTAAAAACCTGTCGGATAGCAAAGTTTTCAGATTGTTAAGGGTCGAATTATCGAGTCACGACTGTATTTGCTTTCCTTTTAAACACTACTGTGTTTAATTTGTGCGAAAACTGAACTGTAGAAATGACAAATTGTTGGGATTCATTCCTAGGAAGTAACGATCTGAACTCTCTGGTATGAACTGATGAATATCTAGTGTTGTTAATTTTCATTCATTTTCTTTCAGTGTAACTGCAAGTGATAGAAATTTTGCAGCCATGTTTAAAGATCAACACCTCTGCAGCTCTTCCTACAGAGCAGAAGTTATCGTCGCGGTCAGACATCTACGTTTCCGTGTAACTCTAATCTCCCAAAATGTCAAACTTTAAAACCCATCACAGTCATTTATTTATGCTGTAGTACTGCAAGTCCTGTTATTAGAATTTTAATGTTCCAAAACACAGTCACTGGTAAACTAATTCCTATCAATTTAAAAAGCCACTGCAGAGAAAACCTCCAACATACATCTCTGTGTTTACTTCTTGGAGTTAATAAAGAAAGATTCAAGTCCCCATTCGTCAGAAAGAGCTTTAAAAGTTTATCTGGCGGTCTGTGCGACTTGCAGTTTTCTGACAGTCGCTCTGCTGTCCTGTCAGCAAACCCCACGGATGCGTCTCCCTGCACAGGATGAAACAAATGATTATATTAAGCTGCAAATGCAGCCGCACCTCGAGGGCTGCGGTGGAGACGCTGAGCAAGACATCCTTCTTTCGTCCGCTGACTGATTGCGCGGGGACGGGAAGCTGGCAGAGCTGTGTATCTGACATGCTCAGATTGCTGTGAGTTGCCCGTCAGTTTAATTGGAGTAAACAAGGCCTCTGACACCAATACGGGAGCAAATGAAGCCTGCGCGCTTTATTTATTCGCTCATTCGGTCAGAGCTGGCGGGGGAGGATGCAGCTATGGACAACAAGCAATACTTCAACATGTATTTAGTTGTGATATTAGATCATGTACTGAAGCGGCTTCGCAGTCTATAAAAAATACGAATAAATTTGATGGGGAAAATAAAATCAAAACAACTACCCGGGGACTGTTTTAGATAAACAAGACAGAAAACATTTTATACAATTAAATTCCAGCGAAACGTGAGTGACAGACAGTTTGGGAAATGTTTGTTATTTTTGTTTTTAGCTACATGAAGTTTAGTCATTCCCAACTGAACCCCCAGATGGATTGACAGGACACGTTCACGTATTCAAGCTCCCCAGAGGATAGATCTTACTGGCTTTACACCGTTTCATCTAGAAGTTGACTGTGTTAGAAGCTGGTGGCATAAAATCAGGTGCAGAAATTCATGCTCTCTTATGGTGAATAGTTAAAACTTTAGACTTTTTATCCAGTTCTCCATTGGTTGTTCGATATGCTTTCACCCAACTACATTTTTGTTGGTT
>NW_007579478.1:71754-75459 GCF_000690725.1 Stegastes partitus | reverse complement strand
TGTGTGTGAGTTTAGCAGCACTCACAAAGTCACAGTTTCTCCCAGATGTAATACTCCATTACTTTTGTTTCTTTCGCAGGCCTCAGCTGAAGTTTCACCATTTCTGCTTCCAGCAACTTTAGCAGCATGGATTTGCAGGATCAAGCAGGCAGCGCTTCGGACGCACAGCAGCCAGTGGATGCGTTAAACTATCTGTCCGTCGAGCACTGGTCGTCCACGTCGTTTCAAAGTCCAACCAGTCATGAAGTACTGAGCATTTCGTCTCTGGTCCCTTCTTCAGTCCTCACACTCGTGCCCCACTATAAACCCACACCCATCGGAAACTTAGACCCAGACTTTTCATCCTTTCCCGAGGTAACATCAGAGTTGCAATCTCTCGAAACTCCGTCTTCTGCGTCCTCAGAGGCCCAAGATCAAACAATCCTGACTTCGCCACTTCCTTGTAGTGATAATGTTCCAGAAGTTCAGCAGAGGAAGCCGTCAGATGGAGGCCCGCTGGAGGAAGGATCAATAGGGCTCATGTTGCTCAAAGAGCTCCGTGAAGAAGAGCCAGGTATCGTAATAATTCAAAGTGTTGCTTCGATGTAGAGTTTTGTTTCGGTTCCAAGAAGTCAGGCCTGGCATGATTTAAAGCAGCCCAGGCCCGAAGCGCCGCAGCATTTAATCAACTCCACTGTGATTAAATCATGCTTTACTCATGAGTGTCACTTCTACAGAGTTAAAGGCTTGAAAACGTCCAAAAAATGACATGTGGTTTTCTATAACGTTTGATTCTGCCTGAAACAAGAGGATTAGCACATTGAATGGCTGAAGGTATGTGGACACCTCTGAGGGCTTTTGGTTTCCCCCTTTAGTTCAAACAAAGAGACATTTTAGAGGAATAGTTTGGAAAAAATACCCTTATTTTGATAGATGTGANCCAATCTGTGTGTCTGTGAACACTCTCTAGCTTTAGTGCTAAGCTCCAACAAGTTGATATTTCACATGTGATCTAGGAGTGGCCTCTCCTTGCAATGACTGGACTTTGGGGTCAACCAGTGCAAAAACAGCTCCCCTAGTGGTCAAAGGTCACTATTTTCAAAAATGCTGAGTCATGGCTGGCAACGACATCCCTCCACTGAAGGCCCTCGAGTTTGTTTTTTCTTTTTGTTGAAGAGTATTTCAGTTGTTCTAGATTCTCTTTGCTTGGCTAAAACCTGAGAAATCTACCTGTTTTTGAGATGATTTATCCATATATAGATGTAGACATAAAGTATATATTTTCCTTTTTTGAATGAGTTTCAGTTTTTTTGGAGGTACAATGTGTTTTGTATCTGTCCCACACATTTGCTGCCAAGCTGAAGACGTGCTGAGACACCAGTCCACTGCCGTCGTGCCTCCTCCTCCTCCTCCTCCTCCACGTTTGATCTCTGAAGTGAACTCAGCAGTGTAACCTAGAAGATGCTGAGTCGCTCTATGACGGGTCGCTGCCAGCACCTCGCGCTGTCTGGTGCCGTCATGTGATAGGATGAACAAAATACCCTTGAGGAGACTGAGTGTACACACAAACGCCTGCAGACGCACAATAACGCCTCTTCAGATTCATAGCAGGAGCTTGATTGTTAGATACATATCTTCCAACGATGTGAAACTGAACCTTGCGTCTGTGCTGCTGCCCTCCCTTATATTCCTCTGTACTTGTGTGCTGCGGTGTACATTACCCTCTGTTGTTAAACTCTGACCCAAGCTCACAATTATCCCCATGCATATTTCATCGATTCCCAACGACGACGCGGTCACGTATCCGTTACTGACCTGACTGCTTGCAGCCTCGCCTGTTCTGACCAGAGCGGGACGACTGGGTCGGCGAGGGAGGAAGAGTTTACTGGAAGCCGTGCAAGCTGAAAAGGATGGATTCCCAGTAAGAGAAGCAGATATCTTTGAGTTAAGGATGCGTCGGAGCAAGCAGGACGCTTTTTGGAGCCTCGTCACCGACGGTGCACCGGTGATGCATTTCTTTTCTACGCTGGGCTACAAGCTGGTTTAATAAGTGGAAGAGCCACGCCAAGTGAATGAAATGAAGAAGACACTCGCAAATCTGTCCAGCTGACATTCTGGTGAGAGCTCCTGAATTTGAAAAAAAAAAATAACAGTCAGCAGAAGTGTGATGAGACTTTGAGATGTAAGCCCGTCAGGTAGGGCGCAGTAGAATGAACTGGCAGGCGTCTTTTCCTGCAAGCTTATTAGTAATTTAAAAGCAATTTAAAAGTTAGTTTTTCTTACATTTCTTATGTATGTGCCCTCTGTGGCCCCACTTTCCAACTTAGTGTCAGACTGAGTTCGTGTTAGGCTGGTATTCAAGTCATTCTTTTAATTTCTTTTGGGAGTTCTAGTTTCATTTCATAACCAGGCTTCTTTTTCAATGCTAATGTGAAATGCTCCGTAAAGGGTCATATTACATTACCGTCATTTTCTGACTATTGCACCTGAATATAAGCTGCACCAACTTTAGAAAGAAGAAAAAAAATTGGACATATACAGGCCGCACTGCTGCAGGATGGCGCAGTTGGCTAACACTGTTGCCTCGCAGCAAGGAGGTTGCCGGTTCGCGTCCCGTTGGGGGCACCGGAATCTTTCTGCGTGGAGTTTGCATGTTCTCCCCGTGCATCGTGGGTTCTCTCCGGGTTCTCCGGCTTCCTCCCGCACAGTTCAAAAACATGTTGTGGTTAATTGGTGATTCTAAATTGTCTGTAGGTGTGAATGTGAGTGTGCTTTGTTATAGACTGTGATAGACTGGTGACCTGTCCAGGTGTCCCCTGCCTTCACCCTGAGTCAGCTGGGATAGACTCCAGCCCCCCCGCGACCCCAGTGAGGATTAAGCGGTGTATAGATAATGGATGGATGGATAGGCCGCACTTGTCTAAAAGCCGTAACATGAGATATTTACACAGAGAGATGTTACTGAGAAAGATTTTTTTAACTTTTCATTAAATACGTGGGCTGCAAGGTGGCTCGGTGGTTAACACTGTCGCCTCGCAGCAAGAAGGTCGCTGCTTCACGTCCCGGTGAGGACACCCGGGATCTTTCTGCGTGGAGTCTCCATGTTCTCCCTCTCCGGGTTCTCCGGCTGCCTCCCACGAAAACCTGTTAAGGTGAATTGGTGATTCTAAATCGTCCATAGGTGTGAATTCACCCTGAGTCAGCTGGGATAGGCACCAGCCCCCCGCGACCCCCTAGTGAGGATTGAGCGGTGTAGAGATAATGGATGGATGGATGGAATTAAATACGTACCAGTAACATACACAAATACGTAAATGCTTTTGTCCAAACAGTGCCTGTAACACGGCTGGTTAAGAAAATACAAAATACAGTCGCCTACCAGGAAAAGTCACTGATCGCTATCTTTATCTTCCTCCTACGCACGAAAGTCGTCGTCTTCAGTGTCGGAGTTGAACAGCCTCAGAATTGCTTCATCACACACTTCCTCAGTCTCTATTTCGTTGTTGCCTCAATGTCACGTCTCGAGACAAATTTGTAAAAATCCATTAATTAGCCACATCTTTGTTAAAGTGTTCAAAGTGTGTGAAAAAAGTAGCGGCTTATAGTCTGGAAATCACGCTACATGTTTGTATGTGTGTGAGTTTAGCAGCACTCACAAAGTCACAGTTTCTCCCAGATGTAATACTCCATTACTTTTGTTTCTTTCGCAGGCCTCAGCTGAAGTTT
>NW_007579478.1:66812-69843 GCF_000690725.1 Stegastes partitus | reverse complement strand
GAGAACCCGGAGAGAACCCACGCTGCACGGGGAGAACATGGAGACTCCACACAGAAAGATTCCGGTGCCCCCACCGGGATGTGAACCGGCAACCATCTTGCTGCAAGGCAACAGTGCTATCCAACTGCGCCACCTTGCAGACACCGACATAACCGGAAAAAACACTAATATCGGCCGATACCGATGTGGTCGCCAATATATCGTGCATCCCTATTTTTTGTTAATCCAAAGAGTAACAAAATTGCCACGTGTGAGACAAACAAGATTGTGAAAAGGGGAGTGTCCATAAACGTTTTTTGACATTTAGTGTAAGCTCACACTCAGGCAGCCTGTATAGAAGAACCAGATGCTGGATAAGAGAATTCTTTATTAAGGGGAAATTGAGGCAATGCAGAAGCACAAGACAGTGGCACACAAATCTTATCACTGCTGAGCACATCGTGGCTTAATGTGACAGATGGGCGCTTAAGCGAAGACAAAGTGAATACATATGATGCTCATTACATTTTCATTCATCACTATGATTTGATCAAAAACCTGCACAAGCTGTTAAATGTCACAGCGAATGGAAGGACAGATGCGCACTTGTTAGCACGATGCAGGATTTCATGTGCTCGCATTAAGGAGGCTGATGATTAACTGAACCCCACTCTTGGTTTAAGACAGAACCTGGTAGCAGAGGACTTTTTTTTCTGGGAATCAAGGCTGTAATTTGTTTTTTTGCTCCATCTGGGGCTGCAAGGTGGAGCAGTGGTTAGCATCGTTGCCTCGCAGCTAGAAGGTCGCCGGTTTGCGTCCCGGTGAGGACATCTGGGATCTTTCTGCGTGCATGTTCTCCCCGTGCAGCGTGGGTTCTCTCCGGGTTCTCCAGCTTCCTCCCACAAGGTCCAGAAACATGTTGAGGTTCATTGGTGATTCTAAATTGTCCATAGGTGTGAATGTGCTTGGTTGTCTGTCTCTAGGTGTCCCCTGCCTTCACCCTGAGTCAGCTGGGATAGACTCCAGCCCCCCATGACTCTAGTGAGGATTAAGCGGTGCATAGATAATGGATGGATGTTCTAGCTGTGCCTTTAATTAAAAGCAAATGTTTACATAAAGGTGTGTGAAGTCCAAAAGACGTCTTCATTCTTACACTCTGTGTGTAGACGCTTTAATGACGTCGTGCTAACACATCAGTGCATTGTCTTTACGATGCGTTAAATTAATTATTAGCTGTAAACGGTTACTGTAGCTGCTGAACGCTTTGACTGAAAGCAGCCCTGTTAGTAATCTGCATTCCTCAGCCTTGCACTGTGTGTCTAGACAGTTGATCCCTGGATAAAAAATAAAGTCACCTACAGCCTGAAAGTTAATTATAATCTTAAATCATAAAGTAAAGGATGTGAAAAGACTATTGATGTTAGTGCAACGAGAAAAAAAAACATCTTCTGCACCGACAGGCCTGTTCCCCAGTTACTCAGAAGCAATGACATCCAGAGCCTTTGTCCTTTATAGTCGCTATAATAAACCACAAAGATTTGGCCAGAGATTCCAGCCCTCCACTACATCACACAGCGATGATCTGCCTCATGAATTCTTCAGAGGTGCTGGCGAGACTTGTGTTCCAGCTCGTCTCAAGGTCCCGTTGATACACAAGCTTTATTTTTTCTGGTGTCTTGCCAGCATTTTTCTTTTTAAAACAATCACACCTGCTGTTTCTGTTGGGCTGGTTCCATTGTGCAAAGCTCTCTCACTTTTTTTTTTCTCTCCTTGGAAAGCAGCCTTGATGCACAAACCAGCAGAGTCATCCATACGTTTCCGACTCCCCCTCTTCCATCCAAGTGGTTTCTTATCGGTGTTTAGACGAGATAGATGCAGCCGCATTTCTCACAGTTTCTCCAGAACGCTGAGGCAGCAATAACATCCCAGTGTGGGATAGTGCTGCTTCTGCTGCTGCTGTGCCGCCTTTATTATTGCTGTCTGACCTCAAAGTGGCCTCTCATACCAGTGACAATGATAGATTTTAAAGGGCTCATTCTGCGATAACTTCTCTCAGCACACTGCATCTAACAAACATGAATTAGCTGCTGGTGAGAGTGTTTCATCATCCTGCAGCGGTTTATCCTCTGACTGATGGTGTTAATTATCCCCCACCAGGTGTCTCATTTGTTATTTTAATTAAGCTTTTTTACCTTATAGACGGGTTGATCCGTGCTGTGATAACTAATGATTTAGGCAGATTAACCTTTGGCACAGCTGCCGCTTCTTAACTCTTGAATTGAAACTTGACCCAGTGCCGGTTAGTAAACTGACGCAGCATGTTAAGCAGTTCTTAGCGAAGATCCCTTATCTGATCTGGTTATCGGTTTGTGATTCGGAAACTCTTTCATTTTCGTTTGCTGCGGCCGATGCGCTGTGTCTCAGCTTCAGGCCCGTAGTGGAGGATTAGTCCAGCTTATCAGCTCATCCTCTGTTTTCAGTTGAGGGAAAGTGTTTGCTTACACTTCATAGGTTACACAAGGAAAAGAAAAGGAGTTAAAAAAAGAAAAAAAATCCCGGATTTCAGTATTTACTCACCTCAACATTTCCCAAAACATCATCGCTGGTCCCCCTCCTCCTGCTGCTGAATGCTGAAAAGAGGCTTTTATCAAAAACTAGTGAGAGGTTCCACATTACACCGCCGCTCATCTGCCTCAGGTGTCTGTCAGTCAGGCGTAAAATTGATTTCTACATTTTTTTTTACCTACACTGCATTACAAGCAGCTCATGCTTTAGCTGTGGAGCTGTTCTGTCCTTAGTTTGCTGAGGTCGTCTGAACGATGATCAAACCTTTAACGCTGTTGCCTTAAAGACCCTCCGGCGGCTCGCCTCTAAACGCCACACTGACCAACTCAGTCGCTTGTTTTCAGAAGTGACTTACAAGTTTTCTGTCAAACTTTCTCCTCCTCTGTGCTGTTTGTTATAAATCCATCCATTATCTACACAACACTTAATCCTCATTAAGGTCATGGGGCGCTGGAGTCTATCCCAGCTGACTCAGGGTGAAGGCAGG
>NW_007579478.1:64480-66394 GCF_000690725.1 Stegastes partitus | reverse complement strand
AACCACCAATCCACTTTGCAGCCCTAGTTATAAATTCCATGCTGTAAATGTATGCGGCTGATTTAAAGTGTGCTGGATCAATGGTTGGTGTTTACTTTCTGGCAGCGTTTCTTTCCTTTTACCTGATATGAAGTTAATGATTTTATGCTTTGTTTTGCTGGTGCAGTTGCAGCTGTGGATGTGTCCCACCAGCTGTTAGCATATATTCAAACCTATTTATACACTCAAGTGTTTTCTACAGCGAAGGTTCAGTTTTCACCACACAGTCGAGTTCTGAAGTATTTATAACTGAGGCATCTAAAAGTGGAGTCTGTGATTCTGAAGGAACACTGTAGATATTGTCAGCATGTTTAGATGGATTTATTGTCTTTCTTGTCTCCTGCCTTCCTTCAAAATTACATTCTCTGCCTTAATCTGGAATTAAAAACACCAACATAAGCTTTGCTATCTGAAATATGTCCAATAAAGACTCATGAGAAGTGTAAAATAATAGAATATGATAGAATATAGACGGGCCTGACCCTTGTTTAATAGTGCTACAAACTGGATATATGTCAAATTATATTCACATAAACAAGGTTACAAAGCATTTTCCCCAATGTTACACATCATATGTTGGCATATTTGGGTTTTTTCCACGTATCCACACTGCATTATTTCAAACAATTACCTCTGAAAAACATATATTTGTCCATGTTTAACAACATTAAATTAATACCCACATTTAGTTCAGTTTACTACATCTTCTTCCAATATTTTTTCTTAGTTATTTAGCTATTTAAAGCGACTTCTTCTTAGATTGGATCCCAAAAGCCAGTTCATGCACTGCTCCTGTCAAGTCTTCACAACTGTACCATGACTTAATGCGTGAACTGGATTTCTGTAAAGCCGGTGCATCCGATCCTGGATCTAAACGTTGGGAAAGACAACGAAGCTAACGCAATCGTTCAAACTGTATCTGTTTTTCTCTTTATTTGTTTTCAGATTCAAACTCTCGAGCCTGTGCATCTCATGAGCTGCTAGTAGTTGTGGGAGTCCCAGTCATCGTTGCAGTGACCATAATCTCTGCTCTCTTAGGTAAAAGTTGTCATGTGGTTTTATTACACTGCACCTGTCGCTCCCATATCTGAGAAGGTCAATTTTAAATACCACGTCCACGGAGGATACGTCAAGGAATATATATATGTGCAGTTAAAGTTCGTAAACTTCCTCTGATCTACCTTCAAATACAGTCGTGACTCGATAATCTGACCCTTAACAATCTGAAAACCTTACTATCCGACAGGTTTATAGGAAAAAAAAACAGCCTTAACATACCGACAGTCTTGGATTCTGACTCCAACATGACATTTTATGTCACAAATCAGGATAACGGCGTATTATCAGACTGAACAATCCCACAGATTGGCTACGTTCACACTGCAGGACTTAATGCTCAGTTCAGATTTTTTTGTGAAATCAGATTTTTTTGTGAGTTTGTTCACATGTCCAGTTCAATGCGACTTGTATGTGATCTGCTGTGTGAACTTCATACGACCCAAAAGTGTCCCGCATGCACAGAAGAGGACACGACGACGTCACACACAGCGAGCGTGCTCAGTGTGTATGGAAGTAAACACGGATGGTAACGGTGGAGCGTATCTGCCACTCCTGCACCGCCACCGATGGTGGAAACAGCAGTGTGACCGCTAACTAAACTGGTATCAACAGCCAAGTACTGCCTGTGCGTTCAGTCCGCTTCCACCCCGTCTTAGCGCTCCCTCGGGTGAAAGTGGCCGGAACGTGCACAAGCACACCGGTCAATTCGGCGTGAAATCCAGCGATGCGTAGTGTTCTAACAATACCCTAGTTATTATAACAACTATAAACAATGAATATTAACAACAAATGAGCCTTCAAGCATCAAGCCCTCCT
>NW_007579478.1:62394-64470 GCF_000690725.1 Stegastes partitus | reverse complement strand
CTAGTAGTTGTGGGAGTCCCAGTCATCGTTGCAGTGACCATAATCTCTGCTCTCTTAGGTAAAAGTTGTCATGTGGTTTTATTACACTGCACCTGGCGCTCCCATATCTGAGAAGGTCAACTTTAAATACCATGTCCACGGAGGATACGTCAAAGAATATATATATGTGCAGTTAAAGGTCGCAAACTTCCTCTGATCTACCTTCAAATACAGTCGTGACTCGATAATCCGACCCTTAACAATCCGAAAACCTTGCTATCCGACAGGTTTATAGGGAAAAAAAATAGCCTTAACATACCGACAGCCTTGGATTCTGACTCTGACATGACATTTTATGTCACAAATCAGGATAACGGTGTATTATCTGACTGAACAATCCCACAGATTGGCTACGTTCAGACTGCAGGACTTAATGCTCAATTCAGATGTTTTTGTGAAATCTGATTTTTTGCGAGTTCGTTCACATTTCCAATTAAACACGACTTGTATATGATCTGCTGTGTGAACTTCATACGACCCAAAAGTGTCCTGCATGCGCAGGAGAGGACACGACGACGTCACACGCAGCGAGCGTGCTCAGTGTTTATGGAAGTAAACATGGATGGTAATGGTGGAGCGTATCCGCCACTCCTGCACCGCCACAATGGTGGAAACAGCAGTGTGACCGCTAACTAAACTAGTATCAGCAGCAAACTCCTGCCTGTGCGTTCAGTCCGCTTCCACCCCGTCTGAGCGTTCCTCCGGGGTGGAAGTGGCCGGAACGTGCACAATCGCACCGATCAATTAGACGTGAAATCCAGCGATGCGTAGTGTTCTAACAATGCACTAGTTATTATAACAACTATGAACAATAAATATTAACAACAAATGAGCCTTCCAGCATCAAGCCCTCCTTGTATCTCGACCTCCGTCTTGACAATCCGACAGCCTTGATATCCGACATTAAAGAAGGTTTTACATTTAGTGTCGGATCATCGAGTCACACAACTTTTATGCAAGAATGGGAATAAAACTCCAACCATATAATCTAACCTACTTGCTTTTAGTAACACCTCAGCGAGAGTGCATGATTCATAAATTCATTTTGCACACTCAGCATGCCAGTTATTGTGTCCTCTATGAAGCTTTTTCTTCAATTCTGATTTAAATGGTCTCTAATCTAAATGTCATAAAGAATACTTCTGACCATGAGTGAAACTGGAGTTCTTCACTTAATACATATTCATACATATTTATTGAATTTCCCTTCTGGGATAAACAAAGTATTTTTCATTTCATTTCATATTCACTTGATGTTACTTCGGTGATGTTTCCGCCTCATCTCACTGTTGTCCTCGTCTCTTCACATTAAGTCAAGTTCCTGGTGTTCCCGTCCGAGTTAGATAAATCAACTCCTCCCTGTGGTGAGAAGTGGTACTGCGGTTTCACAACTCAGCAGCCGGTTTTGTCCAAGAATCTAGCGAACCACACAGAGAACATCACCGCAGGTAAAAAAAAAAGAAAGAAAAAAAAAAGTTAAACTCACAATGATTAATGTGTGATGAGTTCTGAGAAGTGTGATGTCTGGCTTATCTGTAGATGATGATTCATCAAGTATCTGGCAGTCGTGGCGACAAGTTTAACAGCTTTATCTATGGAGGGAATATTGTCATTTATCATCTGTCAGTGTATTTCTACTGAATTCAACATCTCCTGTGTGAGGTTATTCCACAATATGCCATTTCATATGTGTGTATTTTCTTTCCCCTGCCCGCCTTCTCGCTCATCATCTCATCTCCAGACTGCCCGGCTCTGTTCGCAGACAGCTGGCGTATCGTTGGAGGGACCTTAGCGCCGAAGGACAAGTGGGGCTGGCAGGTCAGCATGCACTGGAGGGGGAGACACGTCTGTGGCGGCGCCATCATCTCCACCCGCTGGGTCATCACTGCCGCTCACTGCTTTGTTGAGTAAGAGGTAGCAAATAAAAAGTAAGGAGAAGAGGGTTGTCAGCTCAGGCAGAAAATGAAGCACAGTCAGGGAGCCGACTTCCATCAACCTTTGCATAGTTAAGGAGCAAACCAGACCGCCCGCCAAGTC
>NW_007579478.1:58937-60695 GCF_000690725.1 Stegastes partitus | reverse complement strand
TACAGACATCAAGATGTGCAATAGACAATCACTTCAGATAGACAGCCAGCAGTAGGTGTGACTTAAACTGAACTCAAACAGCGATATTTTTCTGTCACATTCCTGCAGGAACAAAATGCTTGAAGTGGCTGACTGGCTGGTGGTGGCGGGCACAGTCAGCATCGCGCACAACTCTCCGGGGAAACGATACAGAGCGCTGCAGATCCTCTACCACCCTCGTTTCAACACCTCCAACTACGACTACGACGTGGGGCTTCTGCGCACCATCACTGACATGGACCTGACAGGTGAGACGGAGACGCCTCCATCTGTCAGCAGGACTGAGCAAAAACACATCAGAGACATCTTTTTCTTTAAATATGAGTTTTCAAGGCACAAATCGATAAAGACTCCTTTTTTTTTGCACTCCTTCCTGGGACAAAGTGTTCCAAACTGAGCTAGTTTTTAACTGAAGTCAGTTCATCATTCAGTTTATTTAATTATGTATAAATGTAAATGACCAAACATGGTGCTTAGTCAGATACCTGCAGCACACGCTCAGTAAACATTCATTTTGTTTTCACCATCTGCTGTTAAAATAATATCCGTGTCACATGCTTACAACCTGAAATAAATCCACCTGATGTATTTTAGAAGTTTGACCCACATTGAAGTTCAGCAGAGCAAAATAAAGCCGACTACGTGTGCTTTTGTAACCATCATGCAGCGTCTTTATCACTTTACTGCTTTGTTTTATAGATGCAAGATCATATTTCAGTACGATTGCTGTGCGCTCTTTGCAGATGGGGTGCGACCGGTCTGCTTACCGAGTCCGAGAGAGTCCTTTCCTCCTGGAACGGCGTGCTGGATCACAGGCTGGGGGTTTATTCAAGAACAAGGTGATTGTGCCATTGTGTCCCAAAAGTTCTCAGCTGAGAGTACATCCTATGGTCAGCAAACCCTTTAAAAAAAGTAATTGACATCCCCATAACACAACTGTTATTTGTCTTTCACAATAATAACTTCCAAAGAGGGAAAAACAACAATAAAAAAAAACACACAGGTAAAATTAAAAAGCTGTATTTTAGCACTGGCTCCTTCTGGCAAATGAGAAGTTCTGGTATAAAAAGTTAATAGAAGTTGAACCCATAAGAACATAATCAAATTTTAGGTGATGACAAAAAAAAAAGAAGAAGAAATCTTGTGATTTGCTTCTTTGGGGGAAACTACAAATGCACACGCAGCTATCATTAGACTCGTCTGCAGTTTCACACACATTTAAATGCATTTTTAGTCACTTAGTTTTTCTTTCTCTTGTCATTTTTCTCGCCAGGCTTTGTGTCCGATGAGCTGATGCAGGCTCAGGTAAAGGTGATAGCTCAGGCCACCTGCTCCAGCTTTAAGGTCTACAGCAAGTTTATAACTCCTCGGATGATTTGCGCGGGCAGCATAGCCGGAGGGGTGGACTCCTGCCAGGTACACGCATAACACCGTAAAACCTCCTCCATAAACCCAGCACAGGTTTATGGTGAATGTTTCTTAACTTTACAGTCAATCACCAGGTCAAGCTTGAGTTACGTGGGAACACATTGTGTCCTATTGCTACCTGGTTTGGTCTTGATTCAAGGGAGACAGCGGCGGACCCCTGGTGTGTAAGACGTCCGGTGGGGACTGGAGACTGGCGGGGGTGGTGAGCTGGGGAGAGGGCTGCGCTCGGCCCAATAAGCCGGGCGTCTACAGCAGAGTGACGGAGCTGCTGCACTGGGTTGAAAGGAATAC
>NW_007579478.1:42168-57835 GCF_000690725.1 Stegastes partitus | reverse complement strand
TAAACTATAAACTCAGGAGGACAAAAAATACAAAAATAAATCTATCATGTGTGCTCCCATAAAACAAGCTACAGGGATGGACCTTACTGAATCACCTCATGACTTTTGGGATTGTCACATAAACTAAAAAAAAGGATTTAAATTAAAAAATCCACAAGGACACAGGTTCCTCCTCGCAGTTATGCAAATCACAACGTCGTCACATTCTGATAAACTGTTCAGAATTATGCTCATGTGAGGCCGAAAATAGTTCTGTGACGGATGACGGCACTGGATAGCAGAGCCCGCTTCTTATTGGCAGCAGCCGCTCGAATCACTGCATTTTTATTCACGGGGCGATATCAAGGCGTATTTTGTATTCATGTTGGTATTTTCTGGCGTCTGTTTCAGCTGCAGGGCCAAGAGAGGGAATATGAGGACACCACGGCAGCCATGACTGACACTTAACTGAGACAACTGACAATAAAGATTGACCTGCATCCGTCTGTCTACCTGTCTGATTTATTGAGCAGCAAAATCACTGATTAGCTGCTTTTAGTGCATTGGTTCATGAGTATTTGCAAGAAGCTGCAGTAAATACGCTTGAAGTAGATCAGAGACATCATCAAAAGAGCGCTGACAGGTTTGTCTTTGAACACTGAAATGTACCTTTATCACACAGAAAAATTAAATCCAGGAAATGGGGAAAAAAAAAAAGGATTGGGTTGGACAACGTCAGTGTCCTGATAAGCTTCAGTGTTATTACCACAGATGTTGGATGGTTAACTTGTAGTATTTACACAGGGTCACGACTTTAGATAAAGTTGGTGTGACTTGTACTATTCAATGATCCATCCATCATCTATACACCTCTTAATCCTCACTAGGATCACAGGGGGCTGGAGTCTAACCCAAGCACACTCACATTCACACCTATGGACAATTTAGAATCACCAATTAACCTCAGCATGTTTTTAGACTGTGTGGAAGGAAGCTGGAGAACCCGGAGAGAACCCACGCTGCATGGGGAGAACATGCAAACTCCACGCAGAATGATCCCAGGTGTCCTCACCGGGACGTGAACCAACGACCTTCTTGCTGCGACGCAACAGTGCTAACCGCCTTGCAGCCCTAGAAAACGACATAATCAAGATATAACAGATGGTTAAATACTGACACGTGAAGTATTAGGAGTCTTCAGAAACACCTAAACAATACAGTTTCTGATATCACATTATTTTTGTTCTATTCTATTCATTTTTGTAGCCCTGTACTAGTAACAAGGCACACATTATGGTTCTAGTTATAAATTATGTGATATGTTACTATTAAATAAATGATTCGCAGTGGAAAAAAGAACTCAAATTCTGAGGTCACTCAACACGTTTAAATATTAGCCAGGAATGCTACTTGTTAATATTTTAGCAACGCCACTAAATTATAAAAATCAGACGATAAACAGTGAAATTTAGTTTAACAAGATTCAGAAAAGGTGCAATAAACAAGTTTTCTGAACTTTTTTTCAGTGGTGATAGTGTTCAGATTACTAATATGTTGAGGGCAACAACGCTGGAGGATTTCAAAGGACAACACACACCCCTGTTACAAACTCTTGTCTCTTCTTCCTTCAGGCAAGAGGTCATGACGTGCACAACCACAAGGTTTCATAACAGTTTTCACCTCTCTGCCATCACACGTTGAAATTCTCAGGACACTTAACAACCCGTTCATATGGTCCAGTAATCTGTCTGTGGTACAATGTGTTTTATTTGTGCCGTGGCAGTGCAATACTGGTTTTAGTATTGATTTATTTATAGACCCTTAGTGCAATCTAGAATGGTTTCTAATTATATTTATTCGGGTACCCGTCTTTGCCTTTTACTTCTTCTAGGTTTTTCTGTTTTTTTTATTTACTTTTTTATTTTTTGTTTAATTTTTTTTAGCCTATCTATCTATCTATCTATCTATCTATCTATNTCTATCTATCTATCTATCTATCTATCTATCTATCTATCTATCTATCTATCTATCTATCTATCTATCTATCTATCTATCTATCTATCTATCTATCTTCTGTATGTTAAAACTTGCCAAGCATCACAGTGAAATAAGTTTTATGTTTTGAAATGTGTGGATTTAAATGTGTAGTCTTTCAATAATTGAGAGAGAGAGAGAAAAAAAACTTTAAATGTTGATTTGAAAAAGAAAAAAATTGAAACAACATTTTCATGATCCAAATACACCAGATTAAAGTGTTTTTCCCTCTTTCTTCTCCTCCTAACCACAGCAGCAGCAGGTTGGAGCCAACAACTAACAACACTACTACGTGCGCGCGCCTCTCGTGAGCGCGCACGACTGTAGCTGCGCTCAGGCGCCACAACAAACGGCTGTGAGCCGCGTAGACACAACTGTGCAGGAAATTGACCAACAACACCGCGGACTAACCCACATTTTATTACTCAATAACACAAACGCTGGCCATGACCCCCGCTGCGGGGACAGTACGCGCCATAAGCCGCAGGTGACAGCGGACACGTACTGTCGAGCCTCTCCGGTCGCTCCGTGCCGTTGAGCTGCTGTTGACATTTCTTGCTAGCTGAGATAATTATCTGGCTGTGTAGGCAGGAAATTAGCAACGAGGAACTATGTGTTCGGTAATAGGCAGGGTGAAGCCGTGTCACCGGGCTCTGGCTGTGTCGCTGCGGCTCAGGACGAACACCGAGAGCCCGAGTTGCGCAGCAGCCCGGAGCAGGCGCTCCTGTCCCGGCGTAAGTCTCGGCGCTGAGCCGCTGCGGGTCACCAGCAGGACGTACAGCTCCGGGACAGCCGTGAGCCAAAGACTGCTCTTCAGACAGGTATTTGTTTTGGTTGTTGTTTTGCTTCTGTTTAGGGTGGTTTGTCAAAAGAAAAAGCAGAGTTTGTAGTTGTGTGAACGTCTTTGCTAATGTTACCGGTAGTAGGAAGTGAGCTAGCAGTTAGCTTTCTGTTAACATGGAGCCAAACTAGCTGTTTGAGTTTATCTCTGTGAACCCTATTAGCAAATTTCCCAGCTAAACAGACCACTTACTTTGTCTGTGCTTTATGTTTTTACAAAAAACGTTTAAAAACTCCACGTCTGTAACGATATGTGTTCAGTCCAAAGCTAGTTTTTGAGCTCATCTCGACCTTGGCAACTGCAAGTTCACAAAATAGTCAAAAATGTATTTAAATTTCACTCATTTCTTTTTTTCCTGCAACTTCCAGCTGTTCCTTAACATGCAAAGTTTGAACATCTACTTTTCCATGTGATCAAAAGCTCCATGACAAGCAAGCAAGCAAGTGGATTATTTTGTCATTCCTGTATGCAGATACTAAACACCAACCATCTGCTTGTTAACACTTAATACACAATATTAGCTCTAAATTATTACAAGCAGCCTTTTTGCATGAATAAAAAGTTGCTCCAAATCCTGATCTGGCCTTTTTCCGTCTTACTTTCATTCTCTCTATCTTACTATCTGACACACAAACACAAGCATATCTAAGGACAGCGCTGAGGGTGTGAACTTTACTACCTGTTGCCGTCTGTTGTAATCTTATCGCTGAGTCACTCTTGTGCAATCTTTAGTTGCTGGAGTTGGAGAGCAAGACCTACACGTACCTGCTGGCCGACGCGGAAACCAAGGAGGCTGTGCTCATCGATCCCGTGTTGGAGACCATCGACAGGGACCTGAAGCTCATAGGGGAGCTGGGACTCAATGTAAAAGTGGCAGGTATCTATCATCCTGTAGTTGAGCTATGAGATCGGAGGTTATTCCACAAACTCAGACAATGTGAGGAGACTCCATGCGTACATAATCGGCTCAGAGATGGTAATCGAGGATAAAAATCTATGTCATAATAATACTACAAATATCTTTCCAGATTTAAACTGAGTATCATTCATATCTACACAAGAGTACATATAAAATAATCAAACAGATGTCAAACACGATGATCCGTGTTTATCCATTACAACACACAGAACGCTTCTTACATGTACGACTAATAAACTTAACCGCAAACTTCAGTTATCACAACTACCCAGATTACAATACAGTGACGCGGCATTATATCCCAGCTGTATATTGAGCTACACTCTCTTCCTTTCTCTGACAGTAAACACCCACTGCCATGCGGACCACATCACCAGCACCGGGCTGATGAAGAAACGACTGGTTGGACTGAAGAGTGCCATCTCCAAACACAGCGGAGCCTCTGCAGACATCCTCCTGTCAGAGGGAGACAAGATCACCTTTGGAAAACATGTAAGATTATAATATTTTAGTTCATTTTAGAGAGTGTTTATGTGTAAAGTAAGCTAGACTTTATAGCAACATTGTGAGTCTGTATCAGTATATTGTGGATATTGTGTGCTCTGGAAATACCGAAACCATAAAAAATGATTTATTGAAATAGATTTACGTTGCCTTACTTCTAGTGTCTGACAGTGAGAGACACACCAGGACACACAGATGGCTGCATGACGTTGGTGACGGGGGATCAGAGCATGGCTTTCACCGGGGACGCACTGCTCATTAGAGGCTGTGGCAGGACAGACTTCCAGCAAGGTATGCTTTCACACTGTCTTTGTTTTTCTGGAATTGTATTTACAGCCTGATGGTTGCATTTTAGGTCCAGATTCTTACCTTCTCCTAGTCGAATTGCTCTGCAAGAGGTCATTCCAGTGAGGTGTAGCACATATGAAATAACCTTTTCAACAATGCCAGCTGCTTGTCTGTGCACAAGCGTTGGAAGAACGAATCATTGAATTGAATTTAATCACAGGTACACCTCGCATACAGCTATGTGTCATTACTCTTGTTTGAATTACTCATCACTGTGTTGGTATATTTCTATCTGTGCAGCATGTTAAGAGTAGAACTGGAGCTTTGTAATTCTGTTTATTACATGTTTGTACACATTATGAAGGTTTCAAACTTCTACAGAAGAACACCTTTACTAAATTCTTCACCCATTTTTTTGCACTCCTGCTTCTTGGTTGGATAATACAAGGCTATATTGTTTCAGACATCTGCCTGGTTTGTCACCTCAACATGCAGGCTACTCTGTGTGAAGAAAAAAAACAAGGATATTTATTTCCGATAGTCACTAAGAATCAGAATCAGAATCAGATTTATTGCCAGGTATAGTTTTTTAAAAGATATTGTGCAGTGAAGAATTAAGTTTAAATAAGAACCATAGAGCTGTAGGTATTTACAACAATATTGAGGGTGCAGATGTATTGATCTTTACATTAGTACAGATTATCAAAAGAGTGAAAGGTGTGGAGATGCAACATGACCAATAACAGTGAGGATAATGAGATGGTGAGCAAAGAGAGAAGCACATATTTTGACATTGTTAGATTAAATCTCGTCTACACAAGTGTGAAAAGATATCTCCAGTGCCAGCATTTTATAAAACATCTAAAAACAGTTTCATAGGTCAAAATATTTTTTTTCCAACTTGTATAAAGGCTAACAAAAAAAATCTGTAAATGTATCATATAATGAAAGATCTGGATAGCTTAGATCATCCAGGGCCGACCCTCATAACAAGATTTGAGCTTGAAAGTAACCGAAGTTCATTCACCCGAATATGAGAGGATGGCTCCAACTTTTATTTTTGTAATGCTGCTAGCTCAACACAAGGGTGCGGTGTTGCATCTGTTTTCTTTTGCTCTCCTATTCAGGTTGCGCTAAGAGACTTTATCACTCCGTGCATCAGAAGATCTTCACCCTGCCCGACCAGTGCCTCATCTACCCAGCGCACGACTACTTAGGTTGGCTGAAACCCCCACACACACCACGACTTTTAGATGTTGTTGTCCTGTCTCATACGCAGAGTTTAAGCAGACTGATGGTGAAATTAGCCAGTAGTTTTCTACTCATAGGGGCCAGCACTGAAACAACTGTCTGTGTAAGAGCGGTCGAGTGCAAGCGCAAAGAGCAGTTGATGCAAGCTGAAGAAACAATCTAATGAGCACCACATTTTATTACACGTTAGTCTTAAAGTTTTTATAACGCGTCACTTGTGTGCCAGAATCTTTTGGTTTCTCTATAATTGTTTTAACTGATTAATAAAGTTCAGCATTTGGCAAAAATCAAGACCACACGGACAATAAATGTTGCATCTGTTTTTGTGCATCAGGTCAGACGGTCTCTACGGTTGGCGAGGAGCGCAGATTTAACCCACGCTTGACTAAGAGCATCGAGCAGTTTGTGGACATCATGAACAACCTGAATCTCCCCAAGCCGGCCAAAATAGGTATCAGAGCTGCTGCATTTCTGAGGTTCCAACCACCGCCCATCTCTGTTAGCAAACACTGTGCCAAAAAGATGTCAGTGCAAACGTTTACGAGCTGCATCTCATCTCCTTCTGAAAACACTCGTCTCTCTTTGCAGATATCGCAGTGCCTGCTAATCTGGTTTGTGGCCTGCACGAAGTTTGACCGCCCTGCGAAAGAGAGCGTTCGAATCAAATCAACTACGTCATCGCAAAGTAACTGAGATTTACCTCCCTGTTTTAGCAACACTAATCAAGACTGCTCACCAGATAGTGCTTTAACGTGTCTTTGTATGTAAATGTAATATTTGAATAACTGTCATGCGAGTGCAACTACTGGCATCGTTTAGATTGGAATAAAAACGCTGTCATGTCGATTTTATTCAGTACTAAAATTCTGTAAATGAGGAAAAGCCCTTTTTTAAATCATTGGCTTAAAGTTGAATGTGATGACCTTTTTTTTTCAGTTGTGTTATTATGAATTTCAGAATTGGGGAGGAAATTATGAGCAGGAAAGCTCAGATAGGAATGTTCCATTCAAGGTTTGGTTTAGTATTCATGAATGCTTCACTGGGACGATCCAGTTCTTCCACATGGCCACAGTGGTTCCTCTATCCAAGGCCGCCACACACACACACACACACAAACACACTGTCTTTTTTGCATAGCAGGAAAATAAAGCTACTCTTATTTGCATTCAAAGTCAATAAGTGCCAAGTTTCCATGGCGCAACATGTCACGGCCATGTGCTCTCAAATCTCATCTGTTCCTTTAAACGTCCAACAGACAAGGGCACCCATTGAGACGCGTGTTACTATCTCAGTTATGACAAGTGGCGTCCATGCCAAGTATCATATCTGCTTCCAGATTTCCAAATATCCTGTGCATGCTGTTCTCATCTGCTGCTGAACACCTCATCAGCCAGTAGGACAGGTTTGTTTGGAAGTGCTGGCCTCTGACTCAGCTACAGAAACTCGCACATGTGATAGTAAGCTGTGCGATAGTGTAGAACTGATGGTGAGCTTATTTTCTTTCCAATTCAAAGGAGTGCTCCATTTATTAAACACACAGTTTGCTCATCATGGGGAAGTACCACTCACCAGGTGACGACTGTCCTCTGCAGCACTGGAAGGAGCCCTGAAAAAAAACAATTGTGATGCTTTCAGGGTTGTCATAGCTTCAGTTTGAATGCCTGTGTTACAAACTAGGGATGTGACATTCAAATGGAAGTCGTTTACTGGTCACAAAAGGGACTAATTCTGTGCTCGTGTAATCTTAGAGTCATTTTGGTAGCTCACATATATCTGACGAGGCACTTTAATACCCACAAGCTTGGAAACCAAATACATATGGACGCTTTACATTGGCTGCCGTTCAGTGTGATGAAGTCCAAAATGAATGAACAGTGTTGTAGTGTCAGTACACAATCCTTCTGCAATGATACAAATCTCTTATAATGTGAACAAGTTGCTAACATAGGAGCCCCTGTTTTAAATAAATGCTGTATTACATGAAATGCTTTTGAGTCCATAAAAAGGAATAAAAGTCAAGATATCTCTGCCTCCTTTGGCCGTTTTTTGAGCCCCTCACTTTGGTATAAGTACATTTAATCTCTTAAAGACTCTTAATACCACATAGCAACCACTTGTAAAATTCTTGAGTGTGGATTGTAAACCTTTGAACTCACAATAACAAATCACACATGGTCCAAAACCTGAAAACTCAAGATTGCATTATTGTAGAAAAGCACGACTAGACAACAAACAGGACGCGCTGACGCTGACCTTATTGGACACAGTGTGACCGATCCACTTTGAACACAGTTTCTTTGTTAGCCCCGGTTAGAAATTTCAGTCAGTCACAGAGTCGTGAGCGTCGCTAATATGTGACCTCAAGTTACGTAGAAACATCTGATGTAGTATTGGGAGAGAAAGCTGGATCCCTACAGATGAAAGGTGAACGTTTTCCTGATACACAGTATACAGGTGAAACCAGAGGTTTACTTCACCGTATAAAAGGACATATAACCTTTTTTTTTCTCACTATCTGATATTAAATCAGACTAAACGTTTCCTGTTTTAGGTCAGTTAGGATTAACAAAATTATTTATATTTGCTGAATTCCAGGATAATGACAGAGAATTTTTTATTACTTTTTTTTAAAGTCAGAAGTTTCCATACATTTCCTTAGTATCTGGTAGCGTTGCCTTTAAACTGTATGACTTTTGGGTCAAACGTTTTGGGTTTCCTTCCACAAGCTTCTCACAATGGTTTGCTGGATTTTTGGCCCATTCCTCCTGACAGAACTGTTTGTAAGCCGCCTTGCCTTGCCCACAGATTTTCTCCAGGATTGAGATCAGGGCTTTGTGATGGCCACTCCAAAACATTGACTTTGTTGTCCTGAAGCCTCTGTGTAGCTACTCTGGTGGTATGTTTAGGGTCATTGTCCATCTGAAGACCCATTTGTGCCAAAGCGTTAACTTCCTGGCTGATGTCTTGAGATGTTGCTTCAATACTTCCAATACTTTTTGTGAAGTGCACCAGTCCCTCCTGCAGCAGAACAGCCCCACAACATGATGCTGCCACCCTCGTGCTTCACAGTTGGGATGGTGTTCTCAGGCTTGCAAACTTCCCCCTTTTCCCTCCAAATGTAACGATGGTCATTATGGCCAAACAGTTCCAGTTCAGGTTCATCAGACCACAGGACATGTGAATGAAGGTCTTAGACCCTGTGTGCATTTACAAACTGTATTCAGGCTTTTTTATGTTGCTTTTGGAGTAATGTCTTCTTCCTCTCTGAGTAGCCTTTCAGTCCATGTCGGTACAGGACTGGAAAAAAAAGGTTATATGTCTTTTTCTATATGTAAACTTCTGGTTTCAAGTGTATCTGTCCAATGTAATGGAACTGATCCGGTTCCCTGCACCTCTTATTGTTACAGAACCTGCAGCATCCTGTGTGTGAAAACCCTGCCTGCTTTCTAACTTCTCAAAAACTTCACAGTTAAAGAAGACTTGCTCTAAGAATAAAGGAGCGTTTAGAGAAGAGGTTATCTGTTGTGTTGTCACATGCAAGTCAATACCGTTAGCCCACACACACACACACACACACACACACACACACACACACCCCGTCTACCAGCTGTCTCTGTCAGCACTCGACACAAACAACGCTGTCGGACGGCCCTCCCGCCTCACCTAGCCTACACGCTGACAGACACCTGCATTGTCCTCCATTCAGAGCGGGAGGTGTGTGTGTGTGCGGCCATTGTCGCCGCCGTCGAGCTGAAGATATGTCGCCTTTTCCACGTAAAATGGTCCCATTTACTTGGATCCTGTTTAGCTGCGGGGAAGCGATGTGCCAGCTGTCCTTTCACCCAGTCTGTGTCGCCCATCTGCCAGGCCTTTTTTCACCCTCTCAGCCTACTTACAGTGTGCCACATGAACCTGCTGCCCATTCTCTCTCCCATTGGCCACATGACACCGGAGAGAATATATTACACTATCAGCTCATTCAGAAAGAGCTGTAAAGAGGCCAACCGGGGTGATAAAGCCCTCAAAAGTGAAGAGAGCAGATTTTGCCCATGGGACCCTAAAGAGGAGTCACTATATAGGATCCTGAAGTGAATCTGTGGTGTTGGTCAACAGCTCAGAGAAGCTCAATAGCATGTTTACATTAACGTTACAGCAGTTTTTGCTCTCAAAGTACTTATTGTAGCAGCGGTATTTCAGAGATTCACATTGCTCTGGTGCTCAGTGGCATGTTTACAGTGAGTATCTAATGCTTCATGGTATTTTAATCTCTACTGGGATCTGTATAAGACCGCCATAAGGACTTATAGGGGCTCTAGGAGCACTTGTTATGACTGCAGGCAAGAAGCTTGTACATATTTATGACATTTTATTACTTTAACTCTCACCGATAGTCAAAAAAATCCACATTTTAAATACACAAACCAAGAAACTAGCAAATATTTGCCGGTGACAGGCTGGTACCACAGAATTTTTGGCGTTTTTGCGTGAAAAATGCCTTTTTTTCATTAATCAATTACTATTTCTGCTCTGGAGTACTGGATACTGGCATTTTCTTTAGTGATGAAAATATCAGAAATAGCCATTAATATTCCTCCCAACACAGGCAGCCGATACATATTTATTTCATTTGAGTATTTTTAGTCTGACCAACAGAGAAAGAACTCCAGATTTTCTGTTTACTATCCTTAAAAAACAGGAAACCAGCAAATACTAACCTTAAACTAGCTGGTGCCACTGAGTTTTTGACATTTTTGCATTAAAAAAAAAAAAGCCTTCCTAATAACTAATCAACAAATAATTTCAGCTCTAGAGTACTGGATGGTGTCTGTAGTGGGTTAAATATCAGAAAATATTTTTAAAAATTCCCATCATCATTCCATGAGGCCCAAGTAACCTGTAGACACTTATTTCATCTTATTATTTTTAGTCTGACCAACGAAGAAAGAACACAAAATTTAAGTTTAAAACTACGACCAACCAAGGAAAACAGCAAGTATTAACCTTTAACAAGCTGGTGCCACTTTGCATTTTTGCATGAAAATTTTCTTTCTTATTAACTAATAATTTCAGCTCAAGGGCAATGGACAATGTATGGGTGCATTGGGAAATAATTAAACTGGCATACGCTAAAGAAAGTCCAGTACAACAGGTCTGTCAGTAATTCTACTTGTACATTGTCAGTTTCTGCTCGTCATGTATGGTAATGGGGTGGACAAAATAATAGGAACACTTTAACATAATGCAGTCCAGCACACTACCATCAATTATCCACACTTTTAAAGCTCGCTGACCCCAAACTTTATTTAAAAAAATACTGACCCTGTACGAGCCCGTTCACAGCCTCAGATCCTCAGGTAGGGCCTTTCTTACTGTTCCAAAGTCGAGACTAAAAAATCTAAGGGTGCCGTTCTAGATTGCACTATGAGCCTAAAAAAAATACATAAATCAATACTCAAAACCAGTATTGCAGAAATAAAACGCATTACACCACAGACATATTTATTGCACCATATGAACGGGTTGTTAAGTGTCCTGAGAGTTTAAGAGTCTGATGGCAGGGGGCTAAATTTATTTTTTATTTTTCACCTACTTGATTTTTTATTTGATTATTTGATTGTTCATTTCATTCTCTTTTACCTTTTATTTATATTTATTTATTTTTACTATTACTACTGTTATTATTATTACTTTTAGCCTTGCCTTCATGGTTTTATCGTCTATTTTCTTTTTATCCACTTGCTCTTTCCTTTACTTGTATGTGGCATTTTATTATTTTGTCTGGTGTTGTTGTGTTAAATTTACCTTGAAACTTTTTCACCATCATTGGACTGATCAGCCTTCTGTTGTTCAATGATTTTTCCCCCCTTGAGTATCCTCCTCTCTTTCTTTCTTTCTTTTTTTAATTTATTTTATTTTTTGCCTTGTCAGCAAAACACTTTGTACACTAACAGGTACTACAGAAATACAAATATTATAATCATTAATACCATCTGTGGCCTCAACATCAAACATTAAGTTGGTTTATCAAGTTTATGACACTGAAAAAAAGGAAGTTTTCATAGAAGCAGGTTGCACCAGATGGCCCAGGTGTTAAAAACAGAGTTTATACAGTGAACGGCAGTAAAGGACAAGCGTGTTGCCCTCTAGGGGGTTAACCCGGCCACGCAGCCAAGAGCTAAAACTGACCTTCTAAACTCAGTGGATCACTTTAATATCATAACAGGCCCATGGGAGCTCGTCTTTAAACCTATTTAAGCAGCCTTTCTCTCCACTGCGCTCTGGCTGGCAGCGCGCCTGGTGACTCCACAATGAGAAAGCCCCGTCAGTTCCCAGAATAGAAATCCCCCCCATTCCAGTGTTTGAATGAAACTCTCTCTCTCTCTGTCTGTCTGTGCACAGCCTGTACAGCTCAGAGAACCAGTTGAAGTTTTGCTACGAGTAAAGAAGCTCAAACCAGAGGGCTGATTGCGCCTAAACAGCCCCAAACACTTGACTCGACCCGCCTTCCGTCGTCGCCTTCCTCCGCCTCCTCCTCCTCCTCCTCCGCAGCAGCAGCTCTGCTCTCACCTGTTGACGCCGACAAGCCGCTCACCCTGACCCGATCTGTCATTTCTGTGTTGTCTTTCTCCTCTATCACTGGGAGGGATTCAATCAAACCAGGTGGAGATAAAACAACTTCCAGTAAAGGAGCGACAAAGCGGCTGTCAGCTGAGGTCCAAGTCGCTTTTACGCGTCAGAAAGTGAAACAAGTTCGCTCAAGTGTGGGTGCTTTTTTTTTTTTTTCCGGCTTTCTCTTCTTCATTTGTATCCGGCTTTTTTGGCTACACGTTATGAATTGGAGCAGCTACGATTCTTGACGTTTAAATCGGAGCTTGTTTTCCAGGTAAGAGTTGATTCTTTAACTCGCTTTCAACACCAAGTCAGCAGATCTGCGCGTGTGGAGGCGAAACCAGCGGAACAAACTTTACGCAAACTCAAACATCAATGCGGTGATTGTGACTTGACATGTTTAATGTTTTTAGTTGTAAATCATATATAACACCTTGTTTTTTTTTAAACCGTTGCCACTCACATCAAAAGAGGAAACTAGAGCAGCTTCCTGATGTTGGGTGTATTTACAAAACCAAACTGGTTCCTTGCTTGTGATAACAGAAAAAAGTCACGATTCATTAATCCCGGGCTTCATCCTCTTTGACCTAAATACAGACCTGCATAGAGAGAAAATGTTCACAGCAACTTTCACTGAGATAAACGCCTCTCACACCTTGTCCCATGACAGACAGTTAGTTCCACTTTTGTTTACCTTCAGATACCAGCTCCCTTTTTTTTTTTTTATCCCTCCATCAGCACTTGGAGGGTAAACAGAGTTGCTGAGGTAGAATTGTGAGGATTTGCTGTCTGGGGACTTCTGCCTATAGCTCTTTTTTTTTGGTGTGTGTGTGTCTCATGCACACACGTCTTGTTTTGACCGCCATTGGACAAATCCGTGTCTGAGCCAGGCTGCGTCCTAGGCCCTCATTAGTGGATCACTCCTTTCTTGCATCACAGTTCCCACAGATTTACTCAGGCCAAAGGAATCTCTGGATGTAGAGTCGAACCTGCAGGAGCAGGCCGGGGATTGATATGGACGCTGCTGACTCACATTGGATGTGAATCCCGGTGTGTTTTACATGTGTGGCTTCTGTTTGTGTCTGTGATGGTCTTGCGTGCTTCGGCAGGGTTGCAGAAGGTAGCTGGAAAAGGAAAGCACGGATGGTATTAATAGCATGAACAATGTCTCGGGTCTACTTGAGTGTCTCAGGATGCACAGCTAAACTCAACAGAATACAGGAATCGTTCATGTTTTTATATCTTACAGGTCAAGATAATCAGAAAAGAACTTCTTCAGACTTCTCCTTTGGCCTGAACACTCCATAAATCCTCACTTTGTCTTTTTTTTCTGTTGTTAAGTTCTTTGCTCAACTTGTCGATCAACCTGTTTCATTCACTTACGATTCATTTACACTTTCTGTCCGTTCCATGTGGTCTCTTGCCTCCAGTTGGCTTTCTTACATTTCCCAGACTAGCGAATGGACCTCTAACTTGTTGCATCTAGTTCTAGTTTCTCGAGAAGGATGTCGTTGATGTTTATTTGCAGCCTTCAGTAGAACGAGTACTGCGGCTGCATTGCATTCTGGTCAATCTGGTCAAGCTGATCAAGCTGCTAATAGAGTGTAAACTTCAATATTTTGTCGTTTTTTCTCTTTTTTTTATTTGATAGGATGAATTTTATCCAAGAAGAAAAAGTCCTGATCATTTTGTGTGTTTATTTCTGTGATTAGATGGTTTGACTCATGATTCTGAAGCAAAAGTCTCGTCCAGCTGCTTCTGTTTAGACGGCACTGAAAGCTGGGTTTGATTTCTAAATGAGGGAAAAAAATGACATTAATTATGAGGTGCAAAATATTTCATGCACCTCAAATCGCAGTATTGACAGTCTTATTATGGCAGCGGTAATAAAAACTTGGTTACGATATTGGCGCGGGATTAAAACGCCGCAAGCCGAGCTCATGCTTAGTCACAGGCAACCAGTACGTCGGCTTCTCCTGCTCTCCATTTGTCCGGGTCTTCAAGCCAAGTTCTGGAGATGAGTGATTGTCTCAGCGCGTACAAGTGACGAGTGAAATTGCTGAAAAGTCTTTTACTCATAAAGCTCCCATTGTAGTCATGCACAACACCTCAGACTGACATCAGCTTGTCGGCCAGCTTCCCACAAGAATGCAGACAAACACACCATGAAGCCTCCACAGTGGGCCCAGAGATGCAACGTCCAACACCACCAGCTTTTTTTAACTTACAATGCAGGTAGTTTGCTTTTAATAATCAGCTCGTTTTCAGTGTGTTAACTGCCTAAATCAGAATGGCCTGTGCTGTTTGCTACTATCAGCGGTTTTGTCGTATGCAGTCAGGTGTCAAACAAGATTAGTCACTTTGTTCTCACAGTCCCACAGTAACAGCTGAGTGACAGCCAGGGACTCGCTCCTTCTCACCTGCTCTTCCTGCTCACCGACTCGTACGGCGATGACAGCTTCCAGGTCCTCGGCGCCGAGCCAGCGGGAGCCACATGCGGCAGGTCCAGAGGTCGCTGCAGTTTAGTCCACAGCATTTGATCTGTCGAATGACCGCGTGCACTTTGGCCGAATGCATGGATCAACACGTAGGGTTTGAGACACCTACAGAAGTCAAATGGTGCGCTCCAAGCAAACTTAGTTCTTTATTTTGTCTTAATTCAAGAGGAGCGGCAAAAAGACGGACATCTGGGTCACTGCTCTGACAGTAAAAACGAGAAAATTACTCGTGTGCACAAGATAGTGATGGGATGACGTCAGGCCTGAACAGAAAGTTTTAAAGCCTGGAGATTTGGTCCGTTTGAAGCCGCAGCCTGTAATTGTGGCCAATAAAAAAGAATATGCGACTTGTCCTTCGAGTTTAATAGCTGGTTTCGGTTCTGTGCCTTCTGCAGATGAGAGGCAGACACTTAGAGTCACCGAAAAAAAGCATCTGCATTGTAGATTCGCCCCCCGGTCTGTGTCATGCCACTGTGTTGTACTGTACAAGTGCAGCTTAAGGTCACGGTGGATGTATGTTGTGGAGCTGATTTCACAACTCACTAATCCTCTGAAAGGACTTAAGATCGGAGCTCTAACGTGACGGTCATGTTAAACAGAATCTTGCAGTCTTATTTTTAAACACAGAAACCACCTTTTGAGTTTTATTTCGTTGGGGCATTTTGCTGCAAAGGGGCTGCAGGGTGGTGCAGTTGGTAGCACTGTTTCCTCGCAGCAAGAAGGTTGCCGGGTCGCGTCCCGGTG
>NW_007579478.1:0-41845 GCF_000690725.1 Stegastes partitus | reverse complement strand
ACACTGTTTAACTGAATTCTACCTCCTAAAGTTAAAGTGTGCAGGATTGAACTGAAACACAAAATAAAGGTTTTCCTCACGGTGTGCCGAACTGGAACATCTGCTTCAACCCACCGAGCTGCTATCACATACCCCCCCAACCTGTCTGCTGTTTACATTTGTAGTGCACAGTAACCCGGAGATTAGTCCCCTGGGTCAAAGAACTCGCCGGTCGATACAGAGATGATCCAGATGATTTGGAGTTGTTGCACATGTGAGCTGCTGTCATCCAAACTGCTGCAGAACAATAACTCATAGTTATGAAACTGATTGCTGCCGCATCGCTCCAACCTGCCGCATTATTACATCATTCAACTGAGCGACCTGACTCGCGAGCCCGGCCTGCGTGGATTCATTCCGCCCCTCTTTACGGGGCAGTTTTTGCTCACGCGCTCCACGTGTGACATGTTTTTCCCCCTATAGTCCTCCTGCGTTGAATGCATAGTGACAGCCTGTAATCAGCATTCACACCCACACAGCGAATGCCATCGTCAGAGCTCCTTTGTCCTGAGTGTAGCTGCTGGAATATAGCTGTTGTCAGTGTTGACTTTTATGGTTTTGTTTACACAGCGCTTAGCCCCACTTTTCCCTGTAGCTGCTCACCAACGGGGGGGGGCGTCCAGACAGGGGCAAGGTCAGGGTTTTATTGCCCCAGTTTGGGAGCTGCTGTACAAGTTTGTCACATTCACGGGCACTGTGTTGTTTAGTTTGCTTGTCAAAATGAGCGATTCGGTGGAAACGCTTGTATAATATCTTCCGTGCTTCTGGAAGGAGCTTTCCGACGTTTGAATAAATAACCGCGATAAGATCTTCAGGTTATCTCCGCCTTGGAAGACGGAAATTTCAGATCAGAATCTTTTGACAGTTCTCGAGAAGTGCTACTGGTTACACGGAAAGAAAAAAAAAAAAAAGCTTGCCGTGTTGGAGAGAAGTGAGCTCATCATTTCTCTGCTCCTCATCTTTGCCTGAGGCTCGTGGCTCTCGGCCATGTTGGCTGCTTGTAGCATCAACACACCTGAAAATCTGGTGGCAGCCGAGTTGCCTTGCGGGTCGATGTGGGTCATACTGACACCAAGCTCTTAATGAGAGGTAGAAACTGTATTGACTGGTCACTGGTCAACTTTACTGTGAATTACTTGAGATCAAAACATACAGTTGATATGAATCAAGGTGGCTGAAGCTGGAGCCTCGCCGCGAAAGGCTGAGAGATAAGACTTTGCTGATGTGAGCACATGGTGAGATAATATAACTGGAGAAGCATTCCTCTCCTCCTCCCTGCTTGCTGTGTTGTCCAGCGCATACCCAGCATACCCCTCACACTGGCCGGACTGTGTTGTGGTGAATCAGTTGTTGTTGCCGATCAGCGGTTGAGTCTTTTTTCAAATTTTCTGATCAGTTTGAGAGCCTTGTTTTCCCTCTGGCCAGTCCTTACATAACACACAAACACACGCACAAACTCATGCAGACTTGATGCCGAGCTCCAGTCACTCCCCCTCTGCTATCTTATTCTCCAGAGGCGCTCCACTCCCCGCAATCAAGTCCAATTATTTTGGGCACAGAACTGTGTTTTGTTCTTTTGATCTGACTTCTCAGTTGTGCCCTCTTTAACTTTGCTGCATCTTCTGAGTTTTTCTTTTTCTTTTTTTTAAAATCTTTTTTATTCCCACACTTTGCATCTCTTCTTACTTTCTCACTGTCTTGTCAGTGTTTGTTTGGTCATTTTGTTTGTTGCTGTGTTAACATGAAGGCGTGGACTTTACTCCGGATCATCTCTCTCTCTCTCGTTTGGCTCGAGTGTTGATAGTGTATCTGACTGGACTTTAGTTTGAGGTCAAACCCTCGCGCAGACGTTTGTTTGGATAATGATGTAACTCGCTGTGAAGCTCTCTCTGCCTCGGTTTCCCTACAAGTTGACGGTTTTTACCAAGTAGAAAACAGTGGGACAAATGATTAATACAGCAAAAAGTTCTGCTGGGATTCTGGTACTGAAGTGCTGCTTTATGGACTCTTCTGGCACCATTTCAACCTTTTACACTTACTGTTGTGCAGCGTTTCATCTCAATCTTTTAACTTTTGTGGAACTTTGTTATGCAGTAAACAAGTATAGCACATGAGTAGTTTGTTTTTTTGACTTTACACTCATTGATATCAGAATAACTTGTCCTGCAGTGACAAGAATCGTGTATTGTCGGATCATTTATGTTTTAATATCATCCTGTTTTGATGACGGTGCTTATGTAAAATGCTTGTAGGTTGCAGAAATTATCTTATTAAGCTATACGTTACAGAATGAGTGCATGGATCACGCTACACAAGATGGAACTAATTGGTATTTTCTCTGCATTTATTTGCTTTTATCGCTTCCTAGAAGCATTTTCTGGGCGGTTTTATGTACTTCAAACTAGAGTTGCAATGATTAATCGATTACTTGTCACACGTTAAATTAATCGCCAACTATTTTGATAATTAATTTAATGGTTTGAGTTCATTTTTAAGAAAAAAAAAAAGAAGAAAACTTTCATTCCGGATTCTAAAATTTGAGTACTTTGGTGTCTTGTTATTCCTCTGTACCCAACATCCTCCTTTGGGCTCCAGACTAAAACAAGACACTGGAGGATGCCGCCAGAGGCCTTGGCAAACACTGATTTTCTAGAGATAACTGATCAGTTAATTGAGAAAATAATCAACAGATGAATCAGCAATGAAAATAGATAGTAATGGTGGCCAGCACTAACTGCTGTGTGTAAAAGCATTTCTGTTCTGACCAAAATGGTAGACTTATGTGAGCTCTATGTACACTTAAGGGTCACTTAATTAATCCAATACACTTGGTGCTTTTACTTTTATGATTCCCAAAGTGTTCAGTTTTGTGACACTGTCATGAATATGTTGATTCTTATCATATATTTTAGCACCCAGGTCTTATTTAGTGGGGTTGTGCTTCTGGATTATGTTGAAATTCTGCCCCCCTTCATGAATATTCATAGAGGACCAACACCTGTAATGTAGTCCGGTACAACACACCATTTTAACTATGGCCAGAATAACAAAAATAGAGTCAAGTTTACACATTTCCAACAACAAACAAGGTAGAATTTATGGATTTCATGGTATTGCACTAGTTTATCTAATGTAGCGGCCATGGAATATTTTTCATTAAAACCACATTTGGAATCAGACTTGATAGACACATGAGCCACACAGTCCGCTAGATGTCAGTTCTGCATGTGCGCTGACAACAAGTCCGGCCAGCGTACACGACTCTGTAAAGGGGAAGCAAACAAAGGGCCTCCAACTGATCCACACAACACAATAACAGCACGTCATGTGTATGTTTGAGCTTGTCATGCTGCTGGGTGAGATGAAGGGGTAAATTCATTTCTCCATAATCGGACTCCACCTTGAAGTTTCTGAATGAATCCATGTGGTACTTCTGTAACTTTGCTTAGTTTGCTGTATCAGTTTCATTTCTTTATGCTGGATATTAGTGTTTTTTTTCTGTTATTAGACATGAGACTTTCTATACCGGTGCCATACTATACAAGTGCATTGACCACAGATGTCACATCAGTATAGCGTTTATCCTTCAAGTGACTGATAGCGATGTTAATCCTGAAAGTGAAAGTGCAATTTAAGATTTAACATCGTCTTGTCTATTAACTTGTTGTGTCAGTGACCGAGCGGATATACCCGTCATCAAGATCCGATTGGTCAAACACAACCCTCTTTTTATTCTTCCACTACACAGAGCAACACATCTTTTTAAAAAAAAAGGTAGATAACAATCGTCTAGAGCTTATTTTACAGTTTTTTTTCTCATCATAATGATCAGAATGTGAACATTATTCTATTGTATATACATGTAGACATCAGTGCTGCTCGTTATTCCCTCTATCTGTCCTCGCCTTCCCAACTCTTCCCCCGTCTCCCTCACTCTCTCTGGATGTCAGTGTGCCAGTCGTTGTTTGGAAGCCCTCACTCATATCTCAGCTGTATATTTATCTCCGTGCTTCCACTCAGCCTGCATTCTCTGCAGCCTAATAAGGTCTTGGATGGAGGGAGTGGAGGAGGAGGAGGAGGGCACAGAGGGTAGATGGAGGATGGTGGGAAAAAGGTTGGACAATAGGAATCAAAAGTATTTTCCCACAAATTGGTTTTGGTCCGTGCACACATGCCTGTCTCTGCTAGCGTGCCTGTTTTTGTGTAACAGATGAGGGTGAAAGGACATAATAGAATAAAGAGACCCGAGTAACATAGGCCTTTAGGTTTGACATAATCCCAAATGTTAGGAAGCACTTTGATGTCGGACCTTGAAAACGCTGTACATAATGATATTTGCTTGGGTTGAGTCCACATGAATGTGATGGAGAAACCAAAAAAGTACTTCAAAGTGCATTCTGATCTCGCTTTCTTTCTTTCTTTCTTTCTTTCTCGCTGCTGATGCACATCAAAGCGTCCTACAGAACAGACTGCTATTTATCACGCTTGTGTCCACAAACACTGAGAGTGCTTTGCTAAGAGAGAAACCCTGAAACACAACCACAAACCACCGTCCACATCCTGAATTCTCTCCGATGTTTCGCTATTGCTTCCTCCAGGCGAGGTGTTTTCTCCATCGCAGGCTGTTTTCTGGTAGCCGGAGGGGATTTCTGTGTTTTTTTTAAAAGTGCTTATGCCGTATTACTCGGCTGTGATACCCCCTCGCTGAACTGTCACCTGATCTCTCATACGCTTTCGACCGCGCGGCAGATTAGATTACCACAATATTCACGAACGTCAACCAGACCCCCCCCTACACCTCCCCCCAAGCGGTCTGCAGCTCTTATTCACTACCTCCTCTCTTTTAGCCTTTAGAAATGCCCCAACACAACATGGAGAACTCCAGGAGCCAGTGGCAGCAGGGTCTGCGGCCGCCGTGGATCGCCAGAGTGGCTGGAGGTCAGAGTCCCGCCTCTTCGGGGGCAGAGTCAGATACAGAGAGCAGCAGCACCGAGAGCGAGAAGGTGAGCGAGTGAGATGAAGCTGCTTTGGCGGTGGTGCGGCACTTTGTTGGGCTTTTTCATCTCAAACGTTCGACGTCTCTTGCATGTACGATGTTTCTTACGTGAACATAACATGAATCATCATCTCTAGACCAGGCCACAAAATTGCTTGTGGTGACTTTGTCTGCTCTTGTTTTTTTTCTTTTTCTGTCAGTCGTGCGTTAAAAAGCTGGACTTGGGCTCTCTGAGGGGACTGGCATCGCCTTCAATGCTCCAAAAGCGCATCACAGAGATCGACCAGCAAAAGGAGGAACTGAAGATTGAGGTGAGAGGATGGTGCAGTCACAGAGGGCACAAAAACATCAGCTTATCTCATCACATTCAGGGAAAACAAGTGATTGAGTTTAGCGCAAAAGGCTGAGCAAGTGACTGGATGAAGTGGAAATTCAGGTTTAAAAAAAAAAAAAAAAAAAACCAGGCTTGCATTTCCGCTGAAGTTTGCACAATTAAATCGTCACACCATTTCTCAGCACCAAACACAGTCACGGTAAAGGAATGCACATCTCAGACTTGCTCAAGGTCTGGTCCATGTGATTCACCTCGGCGGCGTCTCCTGTGCCTTTCAGCTGCAGCTGGAGATCGCCCTGCTGCAGGGAGAGCTGCAGACGGAGAAGAACCAGCTGCACAGACATGCGCTGAAGCTGCAGGCGCTGCAGCAGGAGGCCAGACAGAAGGAGAAGCCCAAACACAACGACAGGCAAAAGGTGAAAGATGCACTTTCTGAAAGACAATTTTATTTCATTGCAAATAGATGTTGTCACAATTCATGGCCGTCTGCATTTAATTTTAGAGACAGTGAAGACAAAATTGTTGATGTTTAAATGGTTTAATAAAGAGATCACAATCAGCAAAAGTTCTCTTACGGGATTTCGCGCAAACATGTGGGCTCAGTAATGGTCCGCTAACATTCTCACAAGATCAATGATAAGTCAGCTCCCGTGCAGGGATCGCTGGATGCTAAACGCTCGTACACGCTCGCGCAGAGCCGCTTCGGGCGTGAGTTGTGAAACCGCCTTCTCCGTATTACTCGTCTCTCCCTTTTGAAGTTTCTGTTTAGATTTTTAAAGCCAGGCGATGACTACACACTCGATTTACTTCTTTTTTTCTCATTGTGTCAGGAGCGAGACGGCCTGGAGGAGGAGAGACGCAGGGTGGAGGAGCTGAGGAGGAGGTGTGAGGAGAAAGAAAGGCTGATCCCCGGTCAGCCGGAGAGTCAGCGGGAACAGCTGACGGTACAGCTCCAGCAGGTGAGCGAGCGTACAGGCGTGGATGAAAAAAAGCTCGAGGCAGATCCATCATCATTATTCCTGCTTTGCTGAAAATACATTAAGATTGACAGCTCGACCGATCGGCCTGACTGTAGCCAAAAAGATAAAATTCCTCAAAATTGTAGCAATCAAACTCCAAATGTCATGTTATGAAAATACAAACTCTATTAGATGAAGGAGATTCAATTACCAGCACAGAAACACGCCTGTTTTCTGCTGGAGAGGGTTTCGGTTTGTAAATCGTGTTAGGAAATACATGCTGAGGAAAAACTTCAACATCAGCTCCCAGACTTCAGATCAAGGCTTTTTTTTTGTGCTCTGATCTTGCGAAACTCTTTTAATGGGCAAATGTGCCGGTGATCACATCCCCATGGCAGCTTTCCAAATGAAACCTAAAGCTGCTACTGATACTTGATGAGCTGTGCTGACACATGAAAAGTGTGTCTAAGATTCAGGGTGTGTTGACGTCGGCGCTGACTCCTATACGCGTCGTTTTTGGGCCGCACAATGTGAGATTGTTCAGTTCCTGTTCGACCTGATCTGTCAATGTTTCAGAAGTTTGCGCACACCCACGCGTGCACATGGGATGTTGTATTCTTTCTGCGAATGTGACAGAACAAGAAGGGAGACCTCTGTGGGTTTTTTTTTTAAAAAAAGCAGCGTTTGATGACAGGTTTGGTGCAGTCCAGCGGCAGGTTTGTTACCTTCTGTCGCAACATGTCGGATTTATTTGGGAAGAGCTTAAAGAAACAGGTTTGGTGCGAGTTGCTTCACAGAGAACAGCACATGCAAATTTACAAAGGATGTCGTGTTAGTCAGCAGCCAGAGAGCGCCTTAAAACACTGAAAGAGTCTTTATTCTTTCATTTATTTGGTTGAAACGGTCCTATATTTTACACTGGTGCTTGTACTGATTCTGGTAGATTAATCGTAGCAACTGGCTGAGTTCCTTGAAGACGTTCCACCTCTCATCCAAGAGGCTTCATCAGTTCTGACTGACTAGTTGGGAGTTCCACATACTTATATCCTAAAGGAGCCATTAACACCTGAGTTTGTTGCTCCTCCCCCTCGTTATGTGGATCGTTAGTGCTCCCCCTGCCACAGTGGGGTTCGTTAGGGTCTTTGTGTCTAGGTGTGGATGTGGGTTCATCTTCCTGGGGAGAGATCTTAGGACTGAGTTGTAAACAGGTGAGAGGTGATGTCTCAGGATGGTCTTTCCAGTTAGACGGCTTCTTCCACCCCTCTCTCTAACCATCTGTCCTCCCTGCAGGCCAAAATCTGTCTTCGAATGAGTGTCCTTAGTCCTTGAGATGCAGGTGGGCTGCTGAGTCCTGTCCTGAGGAGCTGGCGGTTGTTTAGTCTCCCCGATGTACAGGTCTGGGCATTCCTCGCTGCACTGGACCGCGAACACCACGTTGCTTTGTTTGTGTCTCGGTGTCTTGTCCTTAGGGTGGACCAGCTTCTGTCTCAGGGTGTTGGTGGGTTTGAAGTGTACTGGAATGTTGTGTTTGTTTTAGGATGTAAGTATGTGGAACTCCCAACTAGAACTGATGAAGCCTCTTGGATGAGAGGTGGAACGTCTCAACCAGTTGCTACGATTAATCTACCAGACTAAACCATGACCTGGATGACTGAGAATCTTCACAGACATGCTCATACTGATAAAGTACCAGGCGTTGTCAGACCTTGTTGTGCAGTAAAATACCAATAAATGCTGTCTTTAATGCCTCCTGTCTGTATAAAGTGTGCGCTGAAGGCTTTCATTTTTTGGACTGCAGATGCTGAAGCAACATCTGCTCGTTATCTGGCATTAAAATAACTGTTAAAAAGCTGTTATTAATTATCTGTCTTTTCATCTTTGCAGATAAGGAATGCTTGTGTAAAATGTCACCAGGTTTTTCACATAAAACAACTCGGTGCAGAAAATAAACAAAGATAGCAAACTCTGGGTTAGGAAGTCAAGTGTTGCACATCTGACGCTCGTGAAGTTTGATGCGACCTATTTAATGCCACAAGATTGGTTTATTTTGTCCATCCAGCGACGCAAAACCCAATGTTGAACACCATAGTCATTCTAGATATGTCTACCATTTCTTTCCTATCTGTCAGTTGATCAGTGGATTTATTGGCTATTTATTTCAGTACAATTAAGTGTGGAATGACTCTAAAAGGTGGCGTCGAGATCACATGCAATTCTACCTGAGCTGCCGATTCTGTAATTCTAGCTCATATTAGAATCGAGGCTGTGGAATCAAGAGAAGCGATGCTACAGAACGGGTTATGTGAGACGCGTGTTTGTCCTCCTCGCAGGAGAAGGAAGCGATGGAGGCGGCAGCTCGGGCTTTTGAAGACTGGGAGTTTCGCGTTCTGGAGCAAGAGAGCGGCATCGACGACGAAGATGACAGCCCGGCGGACAAAGGGAAGGAGGGCGAAGGAGAGACGGAGAAGGAAATCTCGTGTCAGCAGCACGTGGTCAACACTGCACAGGTAAACACTCGGGCTTAGAGGCAATTTTTATTTTTTTTTTTTCCGGGAATTTCACAGCTGCTCCCTGACGTGTTTTACGGGTTTGCAGCTAATCAGCATGTCATGTGCTTCGCGTCACTGTTTGCCCTCACATAAATTCCTGCTCGGTGCAGACATGTGACGTCACTCTTAGAGCAGGTGGACAAAATAACAGAAACACCCAGCTCTCCAATGAAATCTAATACAACCGTGTTGCAAAACTTCTTTTTTTTTCGGTTCACATACATGCAAAAAGAAATAATGACAGAAGAGCGTAACCACTCTGAACCAGCTTTTTTTTTTTTTTTAATTCAGTTTCATTTTCTTTTTTTTGAGGCTTAAAATAAGGAGATGGTGAACTTCGAAGCCACACATTCGTGCTCCTCCTACAATAATCACAGAGTTGGTGGCATTGATCAGCACGGCTATGAATCTTGCTCGGATAGTATTTTTGTGCACATGGAAAAAAGTGTACTTATTTAATTATTGCCATCGACGGACTAAGAACCACACTAGATGGCTTGTTGGGATGCGCACACACATGCGAACGCTCCCTCCTTTGCAGTTGCTCTAAACGGCTGTCGCTGCAGGTTAAGACTCGACAAACGGTGACCCACACATGACCTCTTTACCTCCCAGCATCACCCTGATTCTGTCATATGACTCCATACAGAAAGCCTAATTACATCAGAGGCCTCCATGAGCGACAAATCAAAGAGCAGTGCAGATAGAGAGCAGAGGAGAGACGACAGCAGAGGGGAGACGGTATTGAGATAATGCTTCTTTATCAGTTTAATTTTTGTCACAGTATAACTCTACAGGACTTGAGCTACACCATGCAGCTAATTAAAATGAATTTATCCCCATGTTACCATCACCTTAAGCTCAGATTCTTTTGGATCTCTTGATTGGATGTAGCACAACAGGAAGAAAACTTCTTTTTTGTTTTCACTGTGATTTACTGTCCAAGCCAAGATAATGAATTTCTTCTGCAGCCTTGTGATTGTGAGAATAAAGAAATGAAGCAAACTGCAAGGCTGTAAAACTCTTCAGATCAGAATTATAATAATTGGAAGAGGCATCCAACATGTTAGCACTTGTAAATTAAAGCCCAAATTTATAGTGTGACAACAATGAGCGCCAGCTGTCGAAACTTCGGCACTTAGGTTGTGATTTATGGACTCAGAAAGATGTTTTTTTTCAATTTATAATTCAGTTACTCATGTTTAGAAATCACACAACATGACAGTGGGGTGTATTTGGCTCTCACTTCACACACTTTGTGCAACATCTTCTGTGTTAAGTCATGTTCCTAAAGCCGGTATGATCAGGCGCCGCTAATTCAGAACTAAACCGTCTCGATTAGCGCTAAATGCAGTGTAGTTGAGGAGAATGGGAATGTCATTTTTAATTTTGTTTTTGTGCAGATATTTAGTGGTACATATGTGCAGCTACAAAAACTGGACAAATAAAACCTGCTGGTGGCACTGGATGAGAAGTCCTGAGCAGGACGTTAATGTACAAAGTATGGCACACTGCTGTTGGCATATTGTCAGTAATATAAGTTCAAGCGATCACCACAGTCTGATTTAGTCTGGAATGTTTTTTACAATCAGTAACAAACTGACAAACGTTCCACCATCTAAAGGCATTGATCATCGTGTCACATGATGTGTTTTAACCATATTCAGGACTTTTGGGGTCTTTTGGACCCCAGGCCTTTTGGTTTAGGTGACGGGTATTGTTTTTTTTATTTTTGATTATTATTTTTTTAAATATAAAAAGGGACATTTGTCGTGCACCAAAAATACATCAACTTATCAGAAAACTTATTTAACGTAGTATAAACGTCTGTAACAACAAACAAATATTTTGCACATATTCTTTCTTGGGAGCTGCAAGGTGGCTCGGTGGTTAGCATCGTTGCCTCGCAGCTAGAAGGTCGCCGGTTTGCGTCCTGGTGAGGACACCCGGGATCTTCCTGCGTGGAGTCTCCATGTTCTCCCCGTGCAGCGTGGGTTCTCTCCGGGTTCTCCAGCTTCCTCCCACATAGTCCAAAAACATGTTGAGGTTAATTGGTGATTCTAAATTGTCCGTAGGTGTGAATGTGAGTGTGCTTGGTTGTCTGTCTCTAAGTGTAGCCCTGTGATAGACTGGTGATCTGTCCAGGTGTCCCCTGCCTTCACCTTGAGTCAGCTGGGATAGACTCCAGCCCCCTACGACCCTGGTGAGGATTAAGCGGAGTATAGACAATAGATGGATGGATGGATTCCTTCTTGAGACCTTCTACGTATGGCAACATGAAAGTCAGTGAAGCCTCTGGTGAAACTAGACGTATCAAAAATCATTTCTAAAACCTCCACTATTTCCAAATTTTTCTGTTCACAAGTGAGAGGAAATGTATTTTGTGTCATCGTTGCTTGGAAATGTCCTAAAAACTGCTCTTCCACTGACTCAACGAGCATAGATGGTGAAAATAATGTCGAATTGTTCCGCAATTAGCTCGAGTATGCGGCAGGAGGAGGGTAAAGCCAGAGATGAAGACTGGGATTGTGTGAGAGGGATGCGAGTTGACTCAGCTGCACCGTGGCCTCGCTGCAGTCGACAGCTCGTCTCCAGGTCGTCCGTCTCTTTCTCTGTGTCTCACTATTTTCTGTCTTATCACTCCATCTTTTTTTTTTTTTTTTGAGTTAAACTCTCGGCCTCATGCACCTCTCCTCTCTCTCTCTCTCTCTCGTGCCTCTCATTAACTTGCAAACCGGACATTTGATTTGCATTGTGTCTCGGCTGAAGAGACTCGTCCTGCGCTCAGGGAGCTGCGTTTTGCTCACGCCGACACACCGACACGGCGTCACATCTGGGATATTTACACAATATTACTTTGCAGCATAATGAACTGATTAAGTCAGCTCAGGCCAGACAGATGAATCAGCTTTAGTGATTACTTTTGAGGAGAAGGAGCCATGTGGCAGTCCACGCTGATGGGAACTATTCTGTGAATTTTCAGGAGCGGGTCCAGCAGTTGGAGAGACAGCTGAAGGAGATGGAGAAGGAGAAGGAGAAGGAGCTGAACGCCTTGAGGAAAGAGAAGAGAGAACTCATCCACACCACTCAGACGGTAAGAGGGAGTCGCGGTGGCGTGGGTTTTACAAATTCACGTTTCTCAAATTTGTTCAGTTTATATCGAGGCTATCAATACTAATACTACTGTTCCTTAATAGTCATCTGCAGAGTGTTATTTTAATGATCAGTTCATTCGTCTGTCCCTAATATTTTATATTCCAGAAGCAGCTAATTGAAGCTATTGTGTTTCCTAAAGGGATCACACAGCCAACTAGATGCAGCCGGGTCACATGTATACAGCCTACTGCATTGTATTCCACAGAAATGTAGAATATAATGCGATGGGCTGCATACATGCCGCGATCTATTGTTGAGAGACTCTCCCACAACAGAATCATTGTCCCGCACCTGTGCAGACAAAGGAGGCGGAGAATCATCTACTAAAGGTCCTCTCCGGTCATAAATTTAACCCCTGAAAACTCATCGCTGGGTGTCAAAGTGACATATTCATACCCTTTCTAGTGCGCCATAGTGCTCCATAGTGCTCCAGTGTAGTGTAAGTGTGAAATCTACTGAATGAATGTCTGTTATGTTAGGACTCATTGAACAAGAGAGTGATTTCAGACACAGCTAAGTATCTCCATAAAGCAGAGCTGAATATGCTTGCAGAGTTTAAGAAGTATCTGTTCTGATAAAAGAAGGTTAATGAACTGCCAAACGGGTTTGTTGGCATTCTTGGTGCACATCAACTAATGACATTACTGGGATCACCTGAGATACCTGAGCTATTCTAATTATTCTATTAATAGTTGAGAACATTTCCCAACTCTACAGATCATCTCAGCTCTAAGGAGTGCTTTAACGTCTTTCAGTTGTTTTGGTTTTTGCATCCTGCAACTTTATTGGTTTGGTTCAATCTCATCAGAATAATTTGTGGAACCAGAAGAGGCAGATGGTTTCAGAAAAAAACCCAGCTGCTCAGCTTCAAACAGCGTACAAATGATTGGGCCTGGTTATTACTTTCATGCTGGGGGCAGCGCTTCGACGGGGTGGAAGTGACCGGAACGCACAGGCAGTACTTGGCTGCTGATGGCAGTTTAGGATAGTGATCACAGTTCTGTTTCCACCATCGGTTGTGGCGTGATGTCATCGTGTCCTCTTCTGTGCATGCGGGACACTTTTGGGTCGTATGAAGTTCACCCAGGAAATCACATACAAGTCGCATTTAATTGGAAATGTGAACAAACTTGGAAAAAAAATAAATCACAAAAAAAATCCTCATTGAGCATCAAGTCCTGCAGTGTGAACGTAGCCAATCTGTGGGATTGTTCGGTCAGATAATACGCCGTTATCCTTATTGTGACATAAAAAGTCACGTCCGAGTCAGAATCCAAGGCTGTTGGTATGTTAAGGCTGTTTTTAATGGGTTCTGTTCGTTTTTCCTAAAAACCTGTTGGATAGCAAAGTTTTCAGATTGTTAAGGGTCGAATTATCGAGTCACGATTTACCATCTTACATCAAGAAATGTTGATATAGATGGCTGCCAGATTAGACTAATCCTACCTCAGTCGTCTCTTTTCCTCCATTGTTTTCCATCTGATGCACTGTACAGCTCTCTACACATTGTCCCTTTACAGTGAGTAGTTTATGATTTCAGACACCCCCTCTTTTTTTTTTTGAGCTTCAATTTGGAGTTTCTTAATCATCCAGTGACTTTTAGCTGCGAGTTTGAGCACAGCCCACGCTGCCATGTGCTATCTGTGGATGCTTTCTGTTCCAAAATATGTGATTCACTCAGTCGCCAATCAACATGCGCTGGGACTTTAGCACACAGCCAGTTTGATCAGAGCTGTGACAGTTCAAATGAGCAGATCTGGGTGAGGAAAAAGGCAAATCAGACGTGTGGAGAGAGTGAGCGAGGGAGGGAGGGAGGGGAGGGGATAGAGGGAGGAGTAAGAGATAGGAGGGAGGGTGCTGCAGTTGTGAATCTGTGTGTGGATGTGTGAGAGAAGGGAGAGAAGGCGAGCTGGGAGAAAGTTTGACATCCTCGCGGCGAGCGGTAAGCTGAAAGAATGCGCTCAAATCGATCCGTGTTGGTGTTACAGTCATCTGGAAAGTGGCTCGGTGTAAATGAGAGAACAGAGGCTGAAGGAGGGAGGAAGGGAGGAAGGGAGGAAGGGAGTGGCAGTGCAGAGGAGGAGAGGGGGACGAGAGAGACAACATGACCAAGTGTGTGTGACTGCAACATGACTGCTTAACTACTGAACTTTTCATGGTGAGAAACCTTTTGTGTCTTCCGGCAGATCGGCTTCAATCACAGCTAGTGTTGGAGAACCGATTCACTAAATCTTGCTCAGGACTCTGTCAGGGCTTTCTAAATGCTCTTCACTACCCATGTGTGGAGCAGTGAAAGAGGCAGACAAGGGTTAAAGTGTGGACTGCATGCGGTGACTGAATTGCTCATGTGCTTGTGAGTCAAGCTGGGAGGCAGGGTTAGAGGGAAAGATAGTGAGGCTGTGATAATTCTTTAACTCATTACGACCCCTTTCGGGAGCGCGGTTTTCATTCTCAGCCAGATGCGGTATGTCGCGAACTCGGCGGCTTTTTGCTGCGCTCGTCGCCTTCCCCCGGCAGCTGCAAGTCAGTCCAATCGGACGGTTGCGCCTCATCGCACTGAATTTGTCATTTTAATCTGGTCCTACAGGTTCTCAAAGAGAAGAAGCCGCTCGCTGATTGGTCCAACATCACCGGCTCTGCTCCCTGCATGATGTCACTTTCTCCCCTGACCGTTCACAAGCCTCCTCAGGTATGCAGCTCGTCACCGTGGATACAGGAAGTTTACAAAAGACTGTCAAGTTTATTGTTGTTTATTCTGTTTAGTGTGTTCTGAATGTACGAGTTGTGTGTCGTTTAGAAGAGCAGAAAAGCCACGAAACTGTCTCTCTTCTGATCAGTTTCAGTTGAATAAGACAAAAGTTCAGAAAACAGGGACGTATTTACATCTAAGAGGTGAATGTTTGGCACTTGTGATTAAAAAAAAAGATTCCAGTGATTTTGAGAACGCTTCCCGACAGCTTCTACTTCACAAGATTTCAGATGACAGTGATTCTGTTTCAATGTTTGCCTCACTGATTGCACTCACTGCCTTTTATTTTGTAGGACCCATGCAAAGAAACCACCAGCTTGCCCAGAAGAAGGAGCTTGCATCGCAACAACAAGCTCAACGACAGGCCGCTCTCAGCGCAGGGTGAGCTATTTATCAGCCCTCCTTGTTTTGTTTCTATCTCCTATTGTCGACCTGATTGCTCAAGCTGAGAGGTTTGTGATACAGAACAATAAATACGCTCCGTCTGCACTCATGGCCTCATTTTGTCTGTTTGCTCAGTTCCCTCCCTTTTAGTCAAATCGAAGGTGTGTCAGTAGAGCGGAGAGGTTGTTATTACGTTGGCAGAAAGCAGGATTTGCCGGTAGCGACTGGGTGAGCCGGAGAAGCGCCCGTGTCCTTAAGCCTAAAATCTCCTCAGTTGTATTTTTTTCTCACATGCAAACCTATTTGTCACTAAATGCCCCAGTAGCCTGATCTGCACGGTCATGTTGAGTCTTGCCAGGCATTTATCCTTCTCCTTACTTTCACTCAGTCTCTTTCAAAACGCTGGGAATTCTTGATGCAACATCTTTGTACTCAACCGCCACTCGCAGGATTCTTCCTCACACGCCACATCTTATATGAAGCTATTCTTCTCTGCCTCTCAGGGTTGGTGAGGATGCTTCCCGACAGCCAGACCCCCGAGGCTTACACGTCCCCCCTCACCTCCCATCGGCTTAGCAACGGGCACAGCAACGGGCACAGACCTGGGACCAGCAACGGCGGCGGGCTGCTCACGCCGTGCAACAGTGCGACAAGCTCTCGAGCTGCCAGGTCGGTTTCCTCACTGCTGAGTTGGTGAACTCTTTTGTAGAAGTTCGTGTACTTGTTTAGCATTTACAAGCAACAGTCAGGGAAGGAATGCATTTTTTACGGTTTGTACCTTGACTCAGTGGTGATATTTGCTGTGAAGGGGATCCGTTTTTATGCAAGATGCATCTAACATAAAAGACAATTAGAGAGAGGATTAAATCTTGGGGTTAAATTTCATTTTAAATACACTTACCTCTTCTTTTTTTTAATGTCTTTTTGGACATTTAATTTTCCTTTTATCCATTCGTGTAGCCCAGTCGGTATATATACCCACTCTGGCTCTGACATCATGGTAGCTGATGAAGTCATTTGGAGAACGAAGCGCTGCAACAAAGTCTGACGAGGCACGAAACACACTCGGGCTGTAAATAATCCAACTGCTCAACCACACAATCTTACCGCTGGCGTTGTGGGTGAAAACAAAAGTTGCCGACCGCTTGCTCAGAGGGAGTCCAGAGGCGGCTGTTCAAAATTCATAAGGCCTGTACCTTAATACGTCAAGCTCTGTGAGACGACATATGTTGTGGATTCGTGCTATATAAATAAAAATTGAATTGAGCACCCAAGTTGTTGGTGAACACTTTGTGCACACGTTGTAAGCACTATTTTTATATTTTCCTTTCCAAAAAGATCAAGTATGATGTTGTTGTTCTTATTTTTTTATTATTATTATTTAGAATAGTTGGCACTCATAACCAGAACTTTAAAACTGAACCACTATTACATTTCTATTTTACAATTTGTGGCCCAGTAACAAACATGAACAGCGTAGACAAACACAGCAGCAGTAGTTAGGTTCAATGCATTGCGGTAACGCCTACTCAGTAACAGGAAATGCTTCAGAGTAAACACAAGGCTTTCACGGCAGTATAAGAGGAGCTTGTTAAAACGCTCGTGTTGTGGCAGATGTCGACATACATAAGTACATGTGTTGGGCTGTGAACGTGATTGTTATGTAGAATTATTGTCATTACGTGCAGTGTCATGTGAAACTTTGAACATATGTTGCGTTTTAAGGAAGTTTAATGATGACAGTCACATGATTTGGTTGCATTGAAAGGTGACAACTAAAGGTCAACCCTTGTGAGATTCCCATTTATATCACTGTGTCTGTAACTGATCCGTGAGACTGTAGCTTCGTCTGTCATCGCCGGTATAATCTGGTAAATAAAAGTGCCTTGAGTGGTGCTTTCCTACATCATAAATCTGTTTAAATCGTCGACTATCACTGGCATGTTTGATCTTGAGCGCCTTTACGTGCAGGGATTCTGATCGTATGCTGTCCCTCTTCACCCGACAGCCCGTGCCTTTTGGATCTCGTGGAAATCGAGAAGAAGCTGAGGGAAGCCAAGGCGGAGAGAGAGAGGCTGCTCAGAGAGAGGGTGAGTCACCTGCCGTGGGAAACACTGGCTGACACCTCTAATCATCAGCGACACACCGCGTTAGACATGGCTGTCTGATCCCTGACACCCACTCAGCTCGCACACGACGGTCCAAGAAAACAGCCAACAGATGTGTGGATCTTTTGTAAAGAATGTTTGCAGCCCTGGCAAATGCCAAGACTGAAAAATGTGTACTAAGAGGTTAAGAGAAAAGGGAGAATTCCTCTTTGAGAAGAGAGCAGTATCAGTAATGTCACATATTTTGATAGGTTGCTAATAGTTCGCTCTGATGCTTGTGTGCACCCAGGAAGAGCGACGCCGGTTGCTGCTGGAGGAGAGAAGACAAAGAGAGTTAAACTCGTCCAGAACAGAACCACCGGAACCGGAGACCCTGCAAAAGCCGGCGCCAGATCCGGAGCCAGAACCAACGGAGCGACCAACGGCCGTTTCTTCCCCAAACTCCTCAGAAATACAAACTGTAAGGCGCTGAAAACACATTTACTCAGTCGACTTCCTACACTGAGCAATGCACAGTTAAAAAAAAAAAAAAAAAAGATCACAACTGTTGCAGCAGAAGATGTTTTATTACACGTGTCCTTCTTCCTTTTTAAAATCTGCTTGCTGCATTACTCGCAATGCAACTCGGCGGCTGCTAATTCTGTGTTAACAGCTAGCGGAGCCTTTAAATAACCTTCTGACCTAATTGGTTATAAGTTATAAAAATAGAAGAAGCAAGTGAGAATACACCATGACCGATTCAACGGTTTAATTTTAGACAAGAAAAAAATTAATAAAATAACGTCACTGTGTAGATTATACTTGCAGTGCTCGAAGAGGAACTTGTGGTTGTGGGTTAGAGAAACACATGCAGTATAGATGCAGCAGCGCTTTGACTTGTCGTCTATTGATGTAGGTAAAGCTCCAAAAACATTTCACATAATTCAGCTCTGTGGCATCTTTAGTCGACCTCTTCCTCCCTGGTAAACAACACATCTTTCAACTTGAGTTTCCTGTTTTCTATTACAGACTTTATAATGAACTCTTTTCCAGTGTCACGATCCCGTACGATTGAGCTTCTATCATCTACAATCAGAGAAGGAACCGATTTAGACTCACGAACAAGTGCAGCCGTTATGAAAGGCCGCACATAGCATTTCCTTCAGTTTCCGTGGAAAATACGCTCTGTTCAAGCCTCTTTAAACTCCGTTTGTCTCTCCAGCAGCAGCAGCAGCAGCAGCAGCAGCGCAGCCTTCCCCTCTTCCTCTCTGCCAACTTTGACCTGCGGGCCCATGTGGAGTCTTTGGGTCACGGGGTGGCCGGCTGCACGGACCTGCGGCTGACACCTCGACGCTGTGCGGGCTTCTTGACCAAACGAGGGGGGAGGGTCAAGACCTGGAAGAAGAGGTGGTTTCTGTTCGACACGGACCACCGGCGACTAGCCTACTATACAGGTTAGACTGGCTGGAGGAGTGGTGTGTGTGTGTGTGTGTGTGTGTGTGTGTTTGCTTGTGTGTTTGCATGAATAAAAGCCTTCTGTGTGTCGTAGTAAAGCGACACCAACACTGTTTTCAAGCATTCGTCTTTTAGCTCTTGCTCTTTATTCGAGATTATAGAAAAGATAAAGACTTAAAGATGTTGTACATCAAACAGCAGATCAGCGAATAATGACTTGAAAAGCTGGTCAGAATGAGTTTGGTGTAAGCGTTTTTTTTTCTTTCTTCCCTCCCCCTCCCTTTGCTGCAGACTGTGATGAGAGGAAGTTAAAGGGAGTCATCTATTTCCAGGCCATAGAAGAAGTTTACTACGACCATCTACGGACAGCCACCTCGGTGAGTTCTCATGCTTTACTTCTAGCAGAGTTTTGAATCCAGCTGAGAGCCCGTGCTAAATCTCTAGACTTCAGATAGAAACCAGTGCATAAACTGAAGCCAGCTTCACATGGTGAAAAAGAGCCCGAAGCCTCCGTCTTGTTCTTTTTTTTGTGGCCTACTCATGACTCCCAAAGATATCTCAAAAATGTAAGGAATCTATTTGCAAAATGTGTTCTCAGGACCAACATGCAGGGCCATCACTTAACATATTATAATAATCAGGGAAACATCTCAACTTTAATCCTTCTAAAGATAATTTCACGTCAACTTAAATTAAAACACTATTTCAACCTTAAGTAGAATTACGCTGGGGATGCCAGAAACAAATCCCACGTGTTTATCGTGGTGTGTACACATGAGGAAGTATGTTTAACTGGTTGGAGATGGGCTAATAAGATAGAATGAAGACCTGGTGGGTTTGCACAGGATTACAAACAGCCTCTTTAACTATTACTGTCCTAGATAACCAAGCACTTTTTTGTTGCTGCTCACAGGCCTTGGGACTTTGGAAAAGTGTCATGTGAGGTTCCCAGTGAAGCCATAGGGAAACTTGTTCGTTATATTCAGATTTTATCAACATTCACATGAATCATGAGATCTAAGTTGTGTGAAACTGCTGCACCGATGAAAATCCAGATTTGTCAACAGGTTTAAATGTTTTTCTTTTTATATGCTTGAAGACGCATCATGAGTTAAACAAGCAGTCATGGCTGAATATTTCTACCATGAACCCTCAGTTTACCGATGACAGCCTCGAAAACATGAGGCAGCCATGGTTTCATAACAAACTTAAGGAACCAATCCTGTCAGCTTGCAGGGCCATTTTTTTTTTTTAGGGATCAGTTTATATTTTGAACATCCATCCATCCATTCTATACACCGCTTAATCCTCATTAGGGTCGCGGGGGGGCTGGAGCCTATCCCAGCCGACTTTAGGGCGAAGGCAGGGGACACCTGGACAGGTCGCCAGTCCATCGCAGGGCCACACTTAGAGACAGACAACCAAGTACACTCACATTCACACCTATGGACAATTTAGAATCACCAGTTAACCTCAACATGTTTTTGGACTGTGTGGGAGGAAGCCGGAGAACCCGGAGAGAACCCACGCTGCACGGGGAGAACATGCAAACTCCACGCAGAAAGATTCCGGTGCCCCCACCGGGACGCGAACCGGCGACCTTCTTGCTGCGAGGCAACAGTGCTACCAACTGCGTCACCTTGCAGCCCATATTTTGAACATGTATCACTGAACTACCCCGGTATCACAACTGGGCACTGAGTAGCATAGTGTAGGTGTACAGTGTTGAGGAGGCGTTCGAGCGAAGCGGGTTCATTTTCCTGGAAGTGCTTTCAAATTTGTAAATCTAATGAGAGGGAGTTTAAAAACAAAGAAACACACTGTGATTATTTAAAGCCATTTTGGATTTCTAATGAAAAATAAAAACAGAATTCTTTCAAATTGAAACAGCAGAAGCCTGTTCTGCTGCTGAGAAACGTGTACGAGGACAGAAGTGTGAGAGCAACGCTTGAAATAGACAGAAATCTTTTCTTGTCTGTCCAGTATAGATTTTTAAGAACTTCAGCTCGAAGAACGTGAGGCTCGAGACAAATAAAATGTTCGTCAATCACCACTGTGGGGAGAGAAACCCTTCAGTGTTGTCACAAAACTTCTTCTTCATCATGTTTTCCCTGTCCCCTTCCCTTCAGTCTCCACGGCCCAGTCTGACGTTCTGTGTGAAGACGTATGACCGGCTTTTCTTTCTGGTGGCGACCAACGCAGTGTCCATGCGGATCTGGATGGACGTTATCGTCACAGCGACGGACGAGCACAGCCGCTATTGACCTTAATGCATATGTGACTGTGAGCTAAGTGACTGAGCAGATACAGCAGTGAGTTATTTTCCCTCTCTTTCTGCTGCGAGAGGGGCCGGTTCAGCCGAAGATCCGCCCCGGGGGGCTCATTCCGTACCTGGACTCTTGAATGTGAATGAACCGCGTGAGTTGCAGAGGTGCAGTGGCTCGACGTGCACGAGCACAGCGGAGGAAGCTGTTACTGACAAGAGTGATTCACCAGCTGCAAACCAGCGGCCTGCACACTGGCCTTCTGTTACTGGGAGGCTTTTACTCTCTGAGCCCGACCTCCCTCTGCTGGTTACAGTCCAGCATTACAGGACTGGTGTACACTACATTACGATACACTACAACACAGGATGGACACAACAACAGCAGCACCTGCACAAGATGACGTAATCCGGTGTACCTGTCTAGCAATAAGTATCCTATAGACTGTCAGAGGGGTGTTCAGGTTAAACACTGTATTTTGGGTTGGATTGTTTTATATCGTCAGGAGTTCCCACTCACATGTCCACACCCTGAATCTGTGTCTTCACTTAGGACAGATGGTACATTCAATTGTCAAGATTATTTATTATATTTGGAAATTTCTATGGGTTTGATTTGCAAATAAATGAAGACATCCACTGTTATGAATGCACTATTAAATGTTTATTCATAAAAAAAAAAAAAAGCTCTAATGTTCTCATTTTATTCAAGTTAAGCCTAAATTGGCAAGAGATTTGTAACATTAAATATTAACTATAGCAAAAATGAAATGGCATAATCTTGAGTTTTTAGTAATAATAACTGATCCCGTGTTGTCACTTCTAACGTCGGTTTCTTCAGGGAATTTAGAGACACAGAGTACTTTACGACTCATAAGAACTCCTCTTATCCTCGAAAACACCTTGTATAGTGGCTCGGGCCTCCAGGGGGGTTGGAGTTGCCGAGTTGCGCTGCCAGGTTAACGTCCGTAAAGTTTTCTTCGGCGCCAGAGTCGATGAGGGTTGACAGCGAGAACTCCTGCCCCTTCCAGCAGAGGGAGGCAGAGATCAACAGATGAGGGGGAGATTTAGCCGTGGTTCCCCCCCTTTACTGGTGAGCCTGATCTTTTGCTGGCCTAATGGGGCAGCCAGCCACGTAACGGCCCGGTTTGCTTCAGTAGAGTCAGACTTTGGATCTTCTGCAGAGGGTCCACTCCTCAGAGGTCAGCTGGGAGCGACCATGTTGCATGGGCTGGCCCTTAGAGGGGATGGTGGTAGTTTGGGGCCCCCAAGGGGGGCTACATGCAGGCAGGGCACTGGTGGAACCTGGAGGTAAGGGGCCGCGGGGGACAGGCACCTCTCTCCCAGCAGCGTTCCCAGAGCCTATTATCCAGCCGGATTGAGAAGGTGATCAGGGTTGCGGATTCGTCACGGGAGGCTAACTCATCCTTAACAGTCTCGCTGAGGCCTCTTAGGTAGGCCCCCCCGGAGAGCCTTGTCGTTCCGCCCGCTCTCTGCCACCAGGGTGCGGAACTCTGCAGAACTTCAGGGATCTTGGTGGAGTGAGAGGATTCAGCGGCCTGCGTCCTTTCCCCGAACTGGGTGGTTGAAAACGTTCCTCATCTCCTGGGTGAAGACCTCGTAGGAACTGCAGTGGTCTGCCTGCACCTCCCAGACCACCAATCCCGAATCGAGAGCCTCTCCCTCAAGAAAACTAAGCAGGTAGGCTATGCGGGCGCGGTCAGAAGTGTATGCAAGGGAACACCAGAGAAACTTGCATGAGGAATACTCGGCACACCCCTAAATTTCCATCATTGTGCTCAGGGACGGGAACGGATGGCTCACGCCCTGCCAGGGAAGAGCCCAGACTAGCAGCCGCTGGCCAAGGGGCGGAAACAGAAGGCTGTGAAACAACTGGGTGATCAGTGCTGATAATTTGGCCATCTGACCAATGAGTAAGCTGATCTGGGATAGCATGGTCTGATTATTCTCAGTCAGGCTTCTAAGCACTTTGTCATGGTGGCCTAACAGCGCCCCCTACCAGTAGTCAGTATCAGCTGATGCTAGCTGCTCATCTTCTGCAAACTCTCCTGGCATTCTTTTCTTTTTTCTGAACCTTCTCTCAGGAAGGGCAGTCTGCACTACCAGATCACACTCTTCCTCCTCTTGCAACTTTCCATTAACCCACTTCACAAACTCATCAGCTGCACACTGAACTCCTTCAAAGTCCTTAGCACACTCCCCAAGACCCTCCTCTGTCCCCTCAATCAAACGTTGAGTTGTGACGATATCCATTCCCCTTGTCTGTAAGTATTTTGAAAGGGGGGATGTTTGCTCAGAAATGCAAAGGAAAATTTGAGCAGTGAGCGCTGTCTCATACCTCAAAAGGCCTTCCATGAATCCCTTAGCCTTGGCCCTCACAGTTGGCTGTTGTGCTCTGTCATCTACTATGGTGTGTAAAGTCATAAGCACTTCAACAAACAAGGCTCCTTGAGGATTGCCAAAGCATCCAAACACTTTACTTAGTGCCTGATCCTTAGCCCACCACCTGGTTGGCTCTATTGGGCTAAATCGTCTGTGATGCTTGTCCTGACTCATCTCTTCCCACCTCTGCATGTAATTGTATGACTCTCTTAGGAAAACTGCTATATCATTAACAGCGAAAAGAGGGATGCACTTTCCACAACACTGCTGTTGTGTCAGCCAGTACAAGATTCAAAAGGTGTGCATCTTTACATCACATACGCGACCTGTGTTTACATTTGGAAACAGCGTGGACGCCCTCAGAACTGTGTTGTCTCTTGTCCAGGCCCAGATAACGCTCCACATACAATAACACAGGCATAGGATGATGTTAAGGACGGTTATTTTCCGCTACCTTGCCATTCCACGTCACCAAAACCCTGCTACGTGTGGACAAGGCCTCACAGTCCACCATAGTCATCAATCTTTCATGAATGACGTCGGTTACAGATCTTAGGATGATGGAGCACTGGTCTTTGCTGCTGATATCTTGTGTGGTCTCAATTTGGACTGAAAACATGCCAGCTTGTCTTACTTCTCTGCCTATAACTGCCTTTATCAGTTGGCTGATGATGTTCACAACTTTATTGAATGTGTCTTTTGACAGCAGTGTAGCTAGAGACTCTTTCCACTTTCCTGCTGCCCTTTGCAAGTGTTTACATGCTATTGTAGGCAAATGTCATATCTACTCAAAAGTAGAATCAACTCTACGGCATTGCCATGATTAACAGCAGTGTTTTCTAGGCTGTAACCTGCCTCCTCTCCATCTCCCATGTAGCTAAGGCCACATTTGCCGATAACTTTAACGTCCACTATGCGCTCCATCACCTGACGTTTCTCCCTCATTTGCACGCAATGACATTTGGTTGCCAGTCAAGCTTTTACGTCCACCTTTTGTCCGTTCAGAGAGTAAGCATCTGCCCTATCTCTGTGTGTCTTCCACTATCCTTTGGTGAATGTGTTTCCAGTCTTTCATGCCGCCCCTTTGTGAAAGCACCTTCACTAACCGCAGGGGCAAATGCCAGACAAACAGAACAGTACAGAGACTGATTTATTATTTTTTTTCACAGTAAGTCAGCCACTTGCGGTTGGTTCCATCTTTGCTATTGAAAACTTTTGGTATAGCAATATTAGGGGTTTGATGAGGATTGTAAGAAAAAGAAATGTATGTATGTCCTGTGACTGAGGGCGAGCAAAGTAATCAAAACTATCAACAGACTCATCTTCATCTGTCTCATTCCTAACTGGTGCTTCAGGGTTCTGCTGCCTCTGTAATTCCTCCAGTTTCCCAAGACTCACCTGCACCTGTATCATAATGAAAAATAATGATCTGTAAGGCTTTGGCACATTTGATTTGGAAAACACATCCAGACTTAACCAATTAATGGCAAAACATACAGGCTTATTTAATTTTACGTTCAATCCCCTCATCACGACTGGCTCCTGGCTCTGCTTCTGACCCTAAATCACATTTTAAAAATGACTCTCAACACAAATCTCCCCTTTTTTACAAAGCCTTCGGATCAATTCCGGTCAGTTTCATTAATGTAGTGCTGAGTCATCTAGCATCTCAGGTACTTTTCATATAGATCAGGTCTGAGGGAACCTACGTCAGGCGGAGCAGGTAGGAGCTTCGGGCGGCGCTGATGGCTCCGGGACGTCTGGGAATCTCCACTGATGCACGGCGGATGACGTCCTTGACTGAGGCAGGGAGACAGGCAGGCAGGCAGACAGGCAGGAGACCAGAGGTAACCGGTGGAAAACTGTGGGCAGAGGAAGGCAGAATTAATCCAATGCTGAGACACGGAGTCTGCAAACAAAGTGAGCCGAATGAACTGACTGAGTTGCCTAAGAGTGACAGGTAGCGTGAGAGAGGGAAAGAGGTGAAGGTGGAGGCTGAGGCCGGGGTCCTGACAGGAGATCGGAAACCCTGGCAGCTTTTTAAACATATATGATACCAGTGGTGGGCCATGCAGTTTACTTCTAGGCCTTCAGTGGTGTCCTACCTGGATCAAACCACCTCTTCATCATGACGCCACGACTATAGAAACCATCAGTATTATGCAGAAAGGCAGCGTAACAGGACGTTGCACCGCAGACTGGTGTCTCATGTAGTGAGAATGAATGCCATCACTAAAGCAAGAAACCCATTAAAACAATTCAACAAGTCTCCTTTTACTGCAGCCACAGCTGGATCGCATACATCACAATTTACTTTAGCAGACACTTTTATCCAAAGAGACGTTCATTTGAGAGTAGATCACATTCATACATCAATGGCAACAGATCTGCCATGCAAGGTGCTGCCTGCCATTGGGAGCAAGTTCAGGTTCACTTTGATCGTGGAGGGGTGGGGAATCGAACCACCGACCTTGCTGATTAGAGGACAACCCGCTTTACCACCTGAGCCGCAGCCACCCATATTACATCTAGCAGGAGCATCAATATCAACCAGATAAAATGACAAAAATATATATTTTACCAAAACTTCTGATTATTTGAACACAACTCTTTGAATCACTCTGTTGAGCAGCTAATCTGTGCGTTTCACTTCCAACAATTAGTCCTGTTTTATCTCCATGGAGGCTGATGCTGAAAGTCGGGTCTGTCCGGTCGTGTTTCTGGCATAAGTTTTAATTCAGGGCTGAGAATGTCTGCTTACCTTAAAACCTTAAAAAAACAAAACAAAAAAAAGCACAATACTTTTACAGTAAAGTTTTAACTTGTGCAGGTCGCTACAGATACGAACCGCTAGCTGTGGCTGAGCTCTCTGACCAATCAGAGGACGTGAAAGTGCCATCGTAGGCCAGCTAGCTGGTCCTGGGACCACCAACTCTCAATCTGATTGGTTAAAGCAACAGTTTCATCACAATGCATTTTAAGCTTCAGGGGCCTGTGCTTTTGATTCAGATTTCTTTGACCCTCGGCAGCACATGATGGCTGAAATATGAAATGAAGAGAATAGACTGCTGGGAATAATGTAAAAAGATTAATGGGAAAATATTAAGTCAGTGATTCTGGTAGAGTTCAGGCCAGCAGAGAAGGCCTCGGTGGCCCTGACGGCACACCACTGCATGATAGGATATTTATTTTCAATTAATATTAACTGAAAATAACTGCTACCTCTAATACAAATGTAATATTTATTGATACTTGCATTTGAACTTGTTAGGTATGTTATTCTTGTCTCTACTTATCTTACCGATACGTGACAGAAATGTAGCGAAACTGGCACATTGGCTCATATTACTCAGAATAATAACATTACATTTGTAGTTACTGTAAAATGTAAACGTTGTGCGAGTCGCTCGGAAAACAGCTGAAACGTAGATAGAGGAGTAAAAAAAAGAAAAAAACCCCCGTTGGGCTGAACGCCACTCCCCAGACGCATCTTACAACAGCTGAGTGTGTCGTCCAGACAGCAGCAGTCTGACATGACTCACTTGTTGGAGAACAACCACTGACCCTTCAATGCTGGTAAAACCCTGATTTGTACCTTTTATAACAACCACTGACTCATTTATTGGTTTATAATTTGACAGCTCAGAGTGTTCACATCCCAAATGTGCTCTTTTCTTTCTTTCTTTCTTATTTTCTTCTTTTTTACCAGATAAGAAAGACGTTGTATGCTGAACATCTTTATTGGCTTTAAGGTAAGACTCAAGTTTCAAAAAAACTTAGATGATTGCTTCACTGTAAAATGTTACTACTTATATAATAAAGCAAAAAATAAAAATTACTAATTGGAAACGCAACGCCTAATTTTTAAAAAAAGCTTCCAGTGCATCAAATTCATCCCGTTATGTGAGAACAATCTTGAAATCCGTCTGACATATTCACTATTTTCCAGACTTGCATGCTTTTACTAAATTCACTGCTAAATTTAAAACTATTGTACTTCCTTGTACATTTTCTCTTCTCTATTGCTGTATTGGCTCCGTTACACAATACTTAAACTCTGCTTGGAGCTAGAGGGACAAGAATATGTTTATTGCTGCTGTGTTCAGGTTTTTAAATGACTAATATCCTCATTTTGGTCTCGAAGTCTTTATCTGTATGCAGTTTTATGAGGCTTTCCTTTACAGTGGCGAGACAATTTGCCCTTTCTCATCGTAAAACCAACTATGTTAATATTATACTTTACTGTAAGTTCATATATTAATGTTTAAAGAGCAATTGAATTTTACCACAAATAATTTCACCTATACATAGTTTTATTTTACTCTTAACAGACCAGAATTTCATTGTAGTATTGATACTTTCACCCGGATTACATACGAGAGAGCTCCTTGCGAGCCTTGAATAACCTCTAATCGAAAACAACTTAAAGCAACAGCAATCTCAAGAAACATCAGGTTGTGTTTTCTCAAGATTTATTTTTCCTTTATCTTGATTGCTCCTAAACAGCTAAGCAGGGAAAAATAATTGAATTTTGTCCGTCCAGTATCGCTCTCTTGGATCGTGAACGTGGCAGAAAAGCATGACAGGTGCTGTGAAGGTTTTCTTCATATGCTGTCTGCTTCAAGGTAAGTGATTTTACAGTCAGAAGTGTTTTATTTACGGTTACATTTATGCAAAAAATCTGAATTTTGGAGCAATTCGTTATCCCTTCAATAATTTTTAGGAGCATTTTAAGACAGTTTGTGGCTCTGATGTGTTGTTGGAATACTTGCTGCTGCTGTTTCACCTCAGGTGGCTTGTGCCAAACCTTTGACATCATCATGCCGCAGAAAGTAGAGGCACTGAGCGGATCCTGTGTGAGCATCCCCTGCAGATTCACGGTGCCCGTAGCGTGGGAGTCGAGCTTGGATGATACGTGTAAAGCCGTATGGAAGAGAGGCTGGAGCCGAACACGGGTGTTTGATTCCAGCCTCAACGGGAGCCTAAACGTTCTGCAAGGAAATCTTACTGGGAACGTGCGAGACAAAGACTGCACCACCATCTTCAACAACATGCCATCGAACCACAATGACAACTACTACTTCAGGGCGGAGTGCGACAACTCGTTCAAGTACAACTTTGCGGCAGGTGTCCTCATCTCAGCTAAAGGTTTGTTGCATCCTCACGTAGATGTGAACCCACAGCTTTGGGAATCTTTTAGTTATTCTTCTCCTTATTGTCTTCCTCTCCAGATTCCCTGCCCAAACCTGCCATAAGTCCATCCAAGGTGGAGGTAGAAGAAGGGACTGAAGTGATCTTAAACTGCTCCACTGTTGCTCCCTGTCCCGCTCTCCCCCCGGTTCTGACATGGTCGCCCAGTGTAGGTGACATCGTGGAGGACGTGGACGGTGCCAATACCTCGTCCGTGATGAAATTCATCGCTTCTCACCGGCACAACGGACTGAACTTCACCTGCACCTCTCTGTACCGTCGACAGGCCGGAAACAGTGACCTTCAGTTTGAAAATAGTTTGACTCTAAGCGTTTTTTGTAAGTGTGCTTTTGGTTATTTCTAATCTTTTTATTGTGTTGGGTGTCATTTAAAGTCATGCCATGTGGTCTGATTTGTGTCATCTGGTGCTAAAGGTTGGAAAACATCTAATTGTGTCGTCATTTAGATCAAAATGCATTAATTGAGATATTTTTTAACCTTTAAAATAACAAACTTCATGATTTATTAGAAAGTGAGAACCACTTACTAACATTGGTGCAAGGAGTTGTTTTTGTTGACAATATTAGCACCCCTTCCTACTAACATGGTTTACTGATTACAGACTTAATAAATGCTTTATTAACATGACTCCAGAAAGTTACCACTCCTAGCCAGGAAATAGTTCTGCAGGTTCCCGCCTTTAAAACACAACATGAGATTTTTTACACTTTGATTTCGTGCTGATTCCACACACAACATATACATTTTTTGTGAGTTTTAAATGTGCTGGTCTGTGGATTTGATTACCTTTTTAAAAGGCCAGTACAGATGAGTCCTTCTGTTTCCAGTCTTGGTACAAAGCTACGCTAACTGTGTCTTTGCTGTACCGTCATATATTTATTGTACGGACACACAAGTGGTGTTTAGCTTCATGTTTTACCCTCAGAAAGCCAAAAGGAATTAATAAACAAATCATATTAGCATGAATGTGGGCTTCTGTGTAATAAGAAAAAAATGCATTCTGTGCTTCCTCATAATCTAAATTTAAACCTCCACAGTAAATTGGCTTTGGATGTGAATGTGAGTGTTTGTTTGGTGAGCCTTTATCTGGTAGAGAGACATTGTTAAAGTAATGAAAGTTTAAAGCTGCAGAAATCTTTCCCTTTTACATCAACAATGGCTCAGATGACTGTGTTTAATGGGAACGGAGTTGCTCGTAAAGGCAAACCATGGCAGAGAATTACCACTTTACTCAGTTTTCCATCCATCCATCCATCATCTATACACCGCTTAATCCTCACGAGGGTCGTGGGGGGCTGGAGTCTATCCCAGCTGACTCAGGGTGAAGGCAGGTTCACCTGGATAGGTCACCAGTCTATCACAGGGCTACACTCAGAGACAGACAACCAGCACACTCACATTCACACCTACGGACAATTTAGAATCACCAATTAACCTCAACATGTTTTTGGACTGTGTGGGAGGAAGCCGGAGAACCCGGAGAGAACCCACGCTGCACGGGGAGAACATGCAAACTCCATGCAGAAAGATTCCGGTGCCCCCACCGGGACGCGAACCGGCGACCTTCTTGCTGCGAGGCAACAGCGCTAACCAACCCTGCAGCCCTTACTCAGTTTTCCTTCAGCTTATTTTGCTTTGCTTTTGTGGCTTAAAACTACATTGACCACTTACAAATTGACATATACAACAGTTAGTGATTAGCAAGTAAGCATATCGAAGAGAAACATATATTTCCTTCAGGAGTTGGTGGAGACCAAAGCATTTCTATTTCAAATTTCTCCTCCAGATTCGCCAGATAACACAACCCTCACCTACTTCACTCCTGTGAAGGAGGGCGATTCAGTGACGATGAACTGCGACTCAAGCGCAAATCCAGCCGTGAGCAATTACACCTGGTTCAAAGTGAACGGAGGGCAGGCGACCGCAGTGGGATCGCAGCAGGAACTTAAAATCCCAGTCTCCCGAGACGCCAGCAAATTTTACTGCAAAGCCACTAACGCATACGGAACCCAGGAAACCGGCGTCGCTGAGGTAGAGGTTCTGTGTAAGTCAGAGCGCAACATTAAACATGATGATAAATACTGGTCAGCAACATGGATGGGACCCACACTTGTTTGCTTTTCCAGTCTCTCCCAAGGGCACGGCTGTAAAAGTTGTCAGTGGACCGGTCCTGGAAGGCCGCTCAGTTTCTCTGTTCTGTAGCAGCGCCTCCCACCCTCCAGTGAGCTCCTACGCCTGGTACAGAGACGGTGAACTGGTTTTGGAGTTTGGAGACACCCTAGTTGTTGACGACGTCGACCTCAGCCATAATTTCGTCTACAGCTGTAAAGCAAAAAGTGACCTGGGAGAAGAAACGTCGGCAGTCCTTCAGCTGGACGTTCAGTGTAAGTTCATTTAACACTGACAACAAACAGCAGGACTGTATGTTTCCAGTGGGTTTTTTTTTTTTTTTCAGTCTACTGAATGTGACTCTACTGTACATCCAGCTGTGCTCACCCAAACATGGTCCTGGGCCAAGATTCACTCACGGGGCAACACGAGTGTCTGGGCCAAGGGACAGTAACGCATTGTCATGTTGCGTGACGACCTCCAAATCCTTTCTGTGTCAGTGGTCCATCATGACTGAGCTCCGCTGTGTCCACACATGTGCCAGCGGGTTAATTCATGTGTAGACGGTTTGTTCACTCATCAAGATGTCATGGCCAAACATAGAAAACGACAATGTTGTCACAGTTTCATGAAGAGACGACGGAAGATTATAGATGAATTTGATGTTGACTGTGGCAAACCTCGGTGGTGTCAGTTGTGTGTCCGCAGCTCCCTCAGTCCACAGTCTGTATAGTAACACAAAAAGAGTACAGAAACGTTTCTTTTGCTGTTTGCTTTCAAAATTAAAACATACTCCAGCTTCCGTAGTTATTTCAGCGTCAGTAAAAAGGATGGTCAAAATGTTCAGATAGGAAATGTATCACAACTGGTGGAAGGGCAAAATATTTTCTTTTTTGGCCCACGACTAAGAGCTTGATCCATTTCTTGGTTCGTATTTGCTGGTTTTGAGCTTTCCAACACATCACATGATCTTCATCAGCAGATGCAGTTGCCACAGAATTGTAAATGTTCTGTACTCATTTTTTTCTTAATGCCGTTTTTGGTCCGTGTCGCCTTAAAATTTAAGATTCACAGCTCATTTGTGAACTCGGCAGCAGCAGGTGAGAAAATCTGAAATTGCAGTTCAGTGCTGCAGTTGCTGCAAAAGACGTTTATCACCACGCGTGGCTGTTTTTGTACGATCTGCATGTATGCTGCAAGCACGCTTCCATAAACTGGCAATAAAAACAGAGCATTTGTTTCATTTTAAAGTCAACAAAAAAAGGAAAATGTGAAAATTATATTAATTTGAAAACAAACATTTGGTTTTTGCTGTGGGCTGCAAGGTGGACGGTGGTTAGCATCGTTGACTCGCAGCAAGAAGGTCGCCGGTTCGCATCCTGGTGAGGACACCCGGGATCTTTCTTCGTGGAGTTTGCATGTTCTCCCCGTGCAGCGTGGGTTCTCTCCGGGTTCTCCGGCTTCCTACCACAAGGTCCAAAAACATGTTGAGGTTCATTGGTGATTCTAAATTGTCCGTAGGTGTGAATGTGAGTGTGCTTGGTTGTCTGTCTCTAAGTGTAGCCCTGTGATAGACTGGTGACCTGTCCAGGGTGTCTCCTGCCTTCACCCTGAGTCAGCTGGGATAGACTCCAGCCCCCCGTGACCCGAGTGAGAATTAAGTGGTGTATAGAAAATGGATGGATGGATGTTTTTGCTGTATGGCAAATTAGAAGAAGAAGCTTTATTGTCATTGTACAAAAATACAACAAAATTTAGTTTGGCATCATCTTTGTAGCAGCTAATATTGTTAAAAGGTGACATAAATTATAAAATAGTAATAAAATAAATGCTCTATTAAAAGTGCAAAAGAGCATTTGTTAGAATGTAAACTGGGAGTGTTATGGTTCCTGCAGCAGTCTCATCACAAAAAAACTGTTTTAGTCTGTTGATTAAAATAAAAAAAAGACTATAAATTATATCATAAAATTATGACATTAAAGGAAAGCAAGAAATGATTCATATCTACAGCCACAAGCAATCCAAAGATTTTATGTTTTTCAAAGGTTAAATCTGCGTTCCACACAAATAAGAAGCAGCAATAACAGGAAGACTGGTTTCTTTCAGATCCCCCAAAGAACACCTCGATGTCCTCTGACATCTCCGGTCCGCTGCAGGAGGGCAGCTCGGTGACTCTGACCTGCGCAACCATCGCCAATCCAGCAGTGGTCAACTTCACCTGGTTCAGAGTCGACGGAGGAGAGGAGGAGGTGGTCGGCACTGGGTCAAACTTCACCTTTAACGCGACCAAACTCTCAGAGGCTCAGTACTACTGTGAAGCTCAGAATGTCCACGGAACCGAGAGTTCTGAGCCGACCAGTTTAAATATCACATGTAAGATTTGTTGTTTTATTATTATTATTATTATTATTTGTATGCTTTTCCTCTCTCCAAGGCTGTGACCAAGCCTTCACAAATAACAAATTCTCTGCCTCAGTTGCTGCACAGATCCTGCCTTCTTCTAGCTGCGTCAAGATTTTATCCCAGGTCCGATGTGCCTGCGACAGCCAGGGGAACCCACCTCCCTCCCTGGTTTGGGAGCTGGCTGGGGAGCCCGTCAATCGCTCCTCCGACATCTCGGTCCGGGTGCTGACTCTGGGGAGCATGATCACGAGGAGCCTCATCACCCTGCACCGTCTGGGGGATGCCACGCCCTCTCTAGTGTGCGTCAGTGCCAACCCACTGGGCGGGGACAGCGTTGCTTTCAACGTGTCCGCCAGTGAAACCCAGCTAGGTAGAGGAGTCTGACAGATGCTGCATTTATGTTCAGCTTTTCTGTTGGCTTTTACTGACCGATGGTGGTTTGTGTGAACGTTTGCAGGCATCGACGGCCCGTCTCTGGGCATCGGCATCGCAGTGGGACTGCTGATAATGCTGCTGATTTGCGTCCCACTGCTGATATTCTTGTGGAGGTGAGAACAGGCAGCTAACACTCTGTTGACAGACATTTTGAGAAACTGGTTACGAAGCAGAGGCGCGTTTTGAGGTTTGACTCAAACATTAACTGGCAACCAATAGCAAGCCTTGAACACTGTAAAAGAGACAGTTTGCTTGTTCAGTTGTTTGTGGATGTTTGAGCTTCAAAGTGAGTTCAACACTAAAAACACAGGTTCAAATGACAGAATATTATTTCTAAATGCTCACCTTGAGTTTGAGATGTGTATGAGATGCACAACAACTACAGAAGCCAATCGAGTCTGATATGCAACTTGTGTTCGGTATGCAGTTAAAACCCTCAAATGTCAGTGTATATGTGTATTTTTTAATGAGCATAGCAGTCAAACCTTTGAAATAAACAACATGTGCATACTTGAGAAAACCTGGATATTTATTTCAGAGAGGAGGAGCAAAAGTAAATTTCACATTCTGTAAAAAAAATACATTATCCACACTTATTATTCACAGCAAAGTGTTTTAATATGTCTGAATGTCTGATCTTTAATGAAAATGACACAAAACTATGCATATGATCAAGACTCTCTGTGTTGGCTTTAGGAAATGGAAAGGCACCCTAGACCAGGGAAAGGCAAACACTTCAGAGGCCACCAATGAGGTGAGTTTATATATATTTTTTTTACTTTAAGGCAGACATATATATATTTTTCCAATGGGCTAAAGATGTGTAAGAACAGGAACCTCTGTGGCAGCTCGAGTGGGCTTTTGATCCTCCTGTCTGGATGCCAGTGCGTCCTTGAGCTGAGCCTAGGGTTGCGCTATGAAGCAATGTTGTTGGGTTAGTGAGGTATACTGAGCCCCAAGTCAGAGTTTTCAATCTCATGAAGGTGGCTGTCTTTTAACTTGATCACCATGTTGGAGGTTTTTATGTAGAGTTTGGGATGTAACTCGACCACCGCTTTGCCAGTTCTTTACCTGACGGTATTCAGTCTGAGCGATTCATATTCTTAGATGAGGGAATACGTCACATATGCAAATGGAGTAGCATCAAAATTGTATGCATTGCGTTGCCACGGGAACCTATATGCACTCAGTTGGTGATGCAAACAATGCTCAAGTGTTTTTATGTTTGGTCCTGATTTGCAGATAATAGAACACAGAGAAGAAAATGTTATGAAGTTTAAAGGTTAAGATCTCTGTTGTGCAGCTCTCATGTTAGAAAAGAGAGTCATAAAATACATGCATTAGTTTACACGATCAACAGATTTCTACTAGCGTTCCTCATTCCTTTCACAGCAGCAGAGCTTTTTGTTGTATTGTTTTCTTTATATTCTTCATAGTTCTCCTTTATAACAAACTTTTCCTCTTGACTGGAATAGACGGCCTTTGATTGGTCCATTTTGTGCAGATGAAACGTCAAATCGGGAGTCCACACAGAGCCTAATTAAGAAAACCTAGAGAAAGTTGAAAACCACTGCCCATTATTTTACTGATTAGATTTAGGACAAAGAAAGCCTGGATATGTCAAACTTGCTTCCCTTCTGGTAGATGCTGGGTAATAGTAGATTTAAGAATAAACAGACTGTAACGCTGTGGTACTTTTGTTGTTGGTAATATTTGACTCAAGTCCTGTCTGCGAGCTAACATGATGACATGTTGGTAATACATTTGTTTCCCTGCATTTTTAAGTGTTTTTATTTTTTAAAACATGTGTTATTGGAGTAGTTCCAAGTCGATAAAGCGAACTCATGCTTTTCTTCTGTTTCTGAAGCCGATTACTCTGGTTTTCTATAAACCAACTCCTCACAAGTGGATGTGATTTGTGCCAATAAGGTAACTCTGGAGGAGGGAGGAGGAAACAAGGCTGGCTAAAACTCCAGGCTGGTTCAGATGGTAAGCTTGTGGAAGGTGAGCTCAAAAGGCCCGACTGCAAAATCGGCTGAGTCAGCTGAGATCCGCCTGCACAGCAAAGGAAGTAACGGAGGAGATGCAAAGGTAGAAGAAACACCAGCAGATACTCATTTAGGACAAGATGCCAATAATCGAAGGGGACGGGTGACTGAAACGGTGATTGCTTAACTTTATAGTAGAAACACGGGATTGTGGACTTTGTTATGTTTAGTTTTTAGCTGTCACGAGATGCCCGACTGGGAATTCTGAGCAGAAAATGTTTTAAAGCGTGTGGACGACATCTTACTTCAGATAAATGCTACACAAATGTGGTTTCCAGTCCTGGTTTTGACTGTTGACTCTGTTACCCCTTTTCCACCAAGAAGAACCAGGTGCTAGTTCTGTGCCGGTGCTTAGTTGGTTCCAATCTAAGAACTGGTTGCTTTTCCATCAGCAAGGAGCCAAATTAGAGCCATGCCATACGTAGCCGTTTACCACACGGAGGTCCACACAGGACTCCAGACTAACTTTTTTTTTTTACCGGTGCGACCAACTTTCTGATTTGTTCACACTTCTCACCTTGTCACAGGCAAAACATATGACCCGCTGAACATTTTCTAATTGATAGACTCAATGTACGACGTTCCCCGAACGCCCCACATTTCAGGCTGTGGTAGCTGCTGTTGACCGCATTTCTAAGTGTAAATATCGCAGTATACCAAAGCTATAAAAGTGCTGTTTTCCACACAGTCGTACCGGCTTTCAGGGCGCAACAGTTTGTGCAAAACTTCCGTGTGTCCCGGGACTCATTCCAATAAATCTGTGATCAGACGTCCTGGCGAAAAACAACACAAATCACCGCTTGTGTGTCCCATTCATTCATTGGACTCGGTGGTCACGATAACCCCGCCCCCAGCCCCCTGACGTACTCGGTACTAAGCTCTGGCCCAGCAAAGAGTTGGCGCTTGCTAAGCACCAGTTTTGAGAGCCTGGAGCCGGTGCTTAGGCGGTGGAAAGACAAAGAACTGGTGTCAGGCACTGGCATGGAACTAGCACTGGAACCGGTTTGGTGGAAAAAGGGGTATGTCACTCTCCTCTGTAGGTTCTTCTTGATTCTCTTCATTGAAAAACAAAAAAAAAAACAAACACCATACAATGATTTTAAAAGACATGCGCTAGGTAGCTACCTCATAATACAGATATCACAATAAATCTGTATGCTGAGGTTGAATCTATAACCGGATTGCATTGTGTGAATCTTCTCTCATAGCTATATGTGGTTGACTACCTTCGATAAATACTGTTCATATTTAATATTTCAATGCTAACTTTTGACTTATGATTCTCGCTCTTTATCTAAAATCAGAGTGAAAGAAGCAGGTACACGGGGATAATTGTTCACTTTTTATTAACTTCGTAGGGTTTTTTTTTTCTTCTTTTAAATACATAAATACAGTACAATTGCACAAAAAAAAATATAGTAATTCTTCCTGCTGTTAAGTTGGCTAAAGTTAAATGGAACCATATATACTGCTTTGCATATATTTATAACATATTGATGGCACTGTATGCTTTAAGCAAGTCTTAGCCGAGTGATTGCAGCACAGCTTTACAACATGTCGTTTTCTCAGCTTTGTCTGCACATCTCCCCAAAATGTTTGATCAAATTCATAGTTTGGATGTGCTGGGTTCTGTTTGGTGCTTGCAGCGTAAACGTACACAGGCGAGGCATATGCAAAAGCTACCATTACAGCAGCTTGACAAGCTTGAGTTTGTTGAAGACGTCTAACCTCCTGTTAGGTTTCTTCAGTTCTGACTGACTGGTCGGGAGGTCAATGAGAGGGATAGTTTGGGTTCTTGAGGGATACTCATTTGAGGACAGCAGCGAACTTATTCTGAGCAGAGAAGACCAAACGTTCAAAAATGTCAAACCAAAACAATGAACAGCAGGGAGTTTACGACCCACATGATTGACTCGCATTTGACCTCAAGGTGCAGCTCGACAGGAACTTTGACACAAAAAAATACAACTTAAGGTGGCGAACATCCCACTTGAGCCTATAATAGATCCACAAGTGGGATGTTGCCATCTACTTTTTTGTGTCCCAGGCAAAAAATAATAATAAAATTTAAAAAAAAACTTAGCATAAGTATCAGATTAGGGTACTTAATCTATTGATCTGTTAGGGAGCCTATAATAGATCAGCTCAAATAAAAGAAATGTTAAAATCATACATTTATGTTGAAAAAATATATATATAACTGTCCATATACACTTTAAAAAATTCCAAATCTGATAAAAACAGCTGTAACTGATCAAAAATATCACAAAACAAATACAAACAGTTGGATAATAGGCTCTTCGAACCAAGTTAACCAACATAGTTATATACAAATACACCAAAGCAGGGATAGTTTAAATAATGTACATGAGGAAATGCTGCTAGTAATTAAAATACATATATATAAAATAAAAAAAACAAGCCTGAAGATGTAATAAAACCCTCATTCAGCCTCCCATAGTTGTTCATTTTAGTTAAATCCAACATGTTCGTGCTGTGAATGCTGACAGTCTTTGACCATTCAGTCAGAAGTGAAGAAGCATTTTGGATTAGACGGTAAAACATCTCGAAAAAAAAAAAAAAAACTCTCGAGCAAGTCCAGAGTTCAGCTGCGATGTCAGACTTTGACCTGAGAGTACTGAGTCTCGTCTTCTTCCGAGCTGGTGGACGAGTCGCTGCTGCTGCTGCTGCTGTCCCTCCGGTGTCCAGGCGCTGGCTTAAAGTTCACTTGAGAGTAGTTGACTTCCGTTTCATCGTCACTGGTGTCAGAGTCGGAGTCGGATAGATTTGGAAGATTGGCCGCATTAACCGCCGTGATGTTCTCGTAGTCCGCCCGTCTTTCCATCTGTTTCTCAAAGGTAGCAGAGAAAGATTGTTTCTGTTATAGTTCCAGCAAAATCCATATAAAGCCTGCATTTGATTGCTGTGAGGACTTGAAGTTGTGCTTGTTACACAGAAAGAAAAATGTACCATAATGCAATAAAAAGAACATGATGCATGGAAAGAATGTGGTTCAGCAAAGTTTTTGACCTCGGCAGATGCCTTGTTCTTGGACACCTGCGCATACACAACCACAGTCTCGTCCGGTTTCCTAACAAAACAAACCATCAGTAAGTCTGCTTTGTAATGACACGTTTCTTGACCTCCAGTTTCATGCAAAACATAAATTCTTACTTGTCCTTATTCCCAAAGTGTAAAGAAACATAGTTGAGGGAATCGTTCTGCGTGTCTTCCTCATGCTGCTGCCTCGGCTTCGGTGCAGAGGGAGCCTGAGCGGATGCAGACAGAAGATACAGAAATAAGTGAATCAGCTCATTCATGCTTTCAAATGGAGGCTGCAGGTTGTCCATTGATGCCCTTCCTCCACAGTACATATGCACTGAGAGGACACAGCTACAGCACACAGAGGGAAAAGCACCAGCTTGATCCGCCGAAGACTCATCCGGTGGTGTATAATGGAGACCGAGTCAATCAGAAGAACACTGGCGTTGGTAGAACCTGTTGTATTTTTGGGGCACATTTTAATTAAAAGACTGCACATTAACTGTGTGCCGTCCAAGTGCTTGTTTAGTTTTTCCATTTAAAATGACATTAAGCTGCTGACGTCCTCAAAGGTGCTGTTAAATCTGATTATCTTGTTTTCATGTGCAACATTTAAAAAAAAATAAAAAAAATAAACCAAAAACAACTCATTTTTGCATTTTGGGGCTTTGAATAAAAAAGGGATAATTTAAAAAGGTGGGATATTTTCCAGCTACGGTAAATATGTATGTAAAGGTATATCTGTATTTATTATTATTATTGAGTAAATCCCAAAGAAATGAAGAAATTCCAAAAAACAAACAATGGCAGTTTCATTTGTATTTCAAAGGTAGTTTCACTTCCCTATTTGTAGTTTGGCTATGATGTGATTTTCACAGCGTTCCGGAGCGGTACTTCAGCTTTCATATTCCAATTTTATCTTTTTGTTCTCAAATTTGTCTTAAGAACTGTCCAACCGTTTGGCTCCATAAAACCAGCGATTCACTTTGCTCACTGACAAGGAAATATAAATGAATCAGTGTCTCAAATTTGCAGTTTTACCGTTGTCTAGTGTTTGAAATTGAATGATTTTTTTTTAGTGATTTGGATGAAACAGGTTTAAAAAGAGGCGGGAATATCCTCAATATACCTGCAGAAACAATGGTTGAGCCTTTATGGGGCACGTGACCATATTTGGTAACTTCCTTCAACATGTCCGCCCTGTGCCAACCATGTGCACTTTGATTTAGTTTTTATATCAGTGCCAATATGCTACCTAAAAAAAAAAAAAATGTCACTAAATAAATGTTCCAGGCACATTATAAACGCGCTGGTACTGGTTTGCATTGAACTCTACTTTGATTTATTTGTTGAGATTAGTGCCAAAACCAAGAAAAATGTGATTAAATGAACTTGCCAAGAACTTTATAAATACTTTGCTACTGGTTGTGTATCATTACCTCAAACTGAAATGTTTCTAAATAAAAGTTTTTCTTTTATTTATTATAAATTCCCCCTTTTTTTTAAAACCATAGACGGGCCAATTACCATATATGGTAACCTTTTTTAAAAATAATATCTTGAAATATCCTTCAATAACACCCTCGGGTTGAAATTTTCATTCTCCAAGTATTTCAAAGGGTTAAAAGCATTTTGAATCTTACATCTTTACACCACTTTTTCCTGCTCACTACCCACATCTTTCCCACACACACGTTTCCAGCCTTTTTTTCTGCTATAAATGTGAACTTTCGTAGCCAAAGCTGAGATAAAACCTCAAACCTTCACCAGTTATTTTCTCCAGAGCCACAGCAGACAGTTTTATGACTGTTTTAATAGACAAAGTGTTCCACATGATGTGAGTAAAATGGGTTGATTGACTCTTTAATAAAGACCAAGGCATATAAAATGTTACTTCTCACACTGTGATTTTTATTAAAGTCTCTCACAAACAATAGCTTTCATTTGTTGTTGTTTTTAATTTCTTTTTAAAATTTGGATGTTTGGAAGCTTGTTTGGAGTTGCTTGACTCACCTGTTTCCCACTGGGCAGGTTCACGGTGGCGTAAACGATGTTAACGTTGGACGGAGGCCTGAGAAGCAACAACGATGATGAGAGTTAAAAAAACGTGAAGCGAGTGAGCAGAATAAGTAACAGGGCGGGCTCTCGTTGTGCCATTTGCATTTGAACAATCTCAAATGGATGCTTTGACTAAAGAATGAGCGGCAGCATCCGGTCCAACAGAGCGCCCCTTGTCCCCGGGTGGGGACAGTGTGTGCGGCTGCCGTCTTACGTGCTGTCTGGACGAGGCTGGCAGCGTTGGGCATTTGGACGGCACGGCTGTTCTGGCAAGAGGTCATCCCTGCTCCTGAAAGGCTCTGCCAAAGCAGCCTCGTTCATCAGGTTCCTCCTCTCCACACTGTTCCGCCAACCCTGCATTAGTTCACACACACACAGAGATGTGTCATTTTTTTTGGTCTAAACTTGTTCAACACAGAAGTAGAAAAGGTTGCACATATGAGCCATCACCAGAAAACCACAAGAGGGCTGTATAGTTCCTCGCTGAATTGACTTGTTCCTCCTGTGTCTGGAAACAAAAAGTGACAGGACGGTGGTTATACATGTCGGTGACGCATGACAAATCTTCTGTAAAAATGTTTAATAATTCATCTATACTGTACCTGTACAAAAAGAAAATGAAGAGAGAAATAAACAAAATAACGCAAATCAACAGGAAGTACGTCACGGCCTTCTTAAGTGTGTCTGTGGTAGGAAGAGACAGCGGTTCAGCACACAAACAGGTCGGTTAGCGAGTGGTGTAGTTTCACAATGCTTCGATTTTGTCAAAGGGGAAAAACAATACAGTCTTGTGGCTTTCAGATTCACTCACCATCAAACAGCCTGATTGACTCCGACGATTTTTTGCCTATTTTGTTTTCAGCAGTGCAGTAGTACTCTCCTTTCTGGTGTGAGAACACTGTCAAGGTTGGACTGCTGGGTAGAGGTAAATACCCTTTAGACTCATATGTGTTCTTGTACCAGGAGTACCGGTCGACTTTAGGGTGAGACTGAGCGCTGCAGCTCAGCGTCACAGAACGAGTCCCGTTGGGGTGCTGCTGCTCTTCTCCTTTCAGGATGGTCGTGTGTTTTGGAGCATCTGAACAGGGACATTTAGGAGAAAGGGAACCAAGATGGAGTTATGTGCTCAGTATTCAAATTCCATTCCATTCATTATCTATACACC
>NW_007579477.1:130055-137295 GCF_000690725.1 Stegastes partitus | reverse complement strand
ATAGATAATGCATGGATAGCATTACTGCCTCCTGTATGTGTGATATTTGTTCAAGTTGTCGTTTGGTTCTGCAGAATGCTGATGCAGCACGTCGTCAAAAACACAACTACGGGATTCAAGGTTCAGCATAAAGCAGAATGAAACTAAGATGACGGCAGGTTTAGAAAATTTGGACAAATTTCTTAGTTGTTTTTGACAAAAGATGGAAAATGATGGAACCTAACTGTGCAAAAATGTGTAAAATATTGATGCACAACAGCACAAATGTACCTGAAAAATACCTGATTTTAAAAAGACAGATTTCACTGTGCAGTAAATTTAAAATTTTCGGTCGCGTATTAGAGATGTAGTGAAGTCAGTCAGTAAATGTGACTTTTTTTAAAGGGAAGTGAGGTGAAACTTCTTTAAAACTATTAAATGAAAAGATTCTTTAGGCTACAAACAAACAGCATTATGCTGTCAAACTGTCCGCTGAGCCCAAACCAGCGACACTTATGTAGAAAAGCATTTTAAAGTCTGTGCACAGAATAAACCAGAGAAAAAAGGCGAGAACCTCCACTGAGGGATGAAATCTGCTGCACATCATCCTGTTAAAACCACCTGCAGCATGTAGCTCTGTTCTCCAGCCCTGAGTGCTCGGCTCAGCATCAGCAGAACCGGATCGGTGACGGAGGGAGTCGCTGCCTTCAGCTCCGGCCAGAGGGAACGTGAGCGTTACAAGATAAACTCCAGGCTTCCAGGATTTCAGGTGAGTTTCCCAGCGAGGCGCCGAGCGGCCTGCAGGTGTTTTTAACTACAGCAGGAGAGAAACTCAACTCGCAGCAAATCTGCAGCTGAACGTGTCGACGCTGCGGATTCACGTTTTCAGGCCATTTGTCACGAATCATCAGTCCAGCCTCCTTCATGTAACAACTTCTTTCTTCCTCAATGAACTTAAAACGATGCTCCACTTCTAAACGAGCCATTCAGAGCCACGTTAAAACTCTGGGAGTGTTTTATTATTCCAACACAGCCGCTGAGAGTCTGTAAAATGCTTCCGGTGGTTTGGTCCTGGATGCTTCTGGCTGTTTGTTAAGTAGGTCTGTGGATGTAGAGCAGCATGTGAGGTCAGGAAGGTAGACGTGACAGCTGCAGGAGCACAAGCTGCTGGAAAAGAACCTGGAATCAGGATAGCTGATGAAAGAAATGTGTGAGCAGGAGGCCGAGCAGCCTCATGTCTGTTAGAGGTGAACAGGGAACTCTGGACAAAACTTATGAGCAGAAAAATGGAGGTTATTGGATTTTGTTTTTCTTTTTAACAGGATTTTTTTTTTTAGATTTGAGATTTACCAACTATCAATGTGGCTGATTGATCTAATATTTAACATTTTTCTGATCGTCACTTCATTTTTTTTGTTCTTTTTTAGATTCACGCTAAAATCAAAACATTTAAAAATGCACGACTTTCTATTTATCTGTGATCATTATGAGTAAAAACATCTCCACACGTTTTTTTTAAAATTAATTGAACTTGTAGAAAACATAATCAGAGAAATGTTTTTAAAGTGTTGTGTTTAGGTTAGTGGTATTCAAAACTTTGACACCAAAAACATTCATTTTTCCTGCTTCTACTGCTTCATTCACACAAAAACACCAGCATGAAAAAAACAATAATCCTGCTGCTGGTTGAACTATTTCACATCCAAACTCTCACCAGCTGGGTCCTGAAGTTTTAAATTAGTTTTACTGTCATTAATAAAACAAAGTCATGTTGGTGTCGTTTTAACTCAACAACGGTTATCTGAGCCGACTGTCATCATTCTGCTGAGTCGTTTTTTATCAATCTGTATAAAAATAAGTTGTTTCCATGATTCCTTTTTTTACAGAAGAGCATTGCATCCACTGGGTAAAAAAAACATTAGACACCCTATCTCATAATTACAAGATAGGATGCAATGTGCTTCCCCACCTTTTTACTTACATGTGCAGAGAAAACATAGAAGATCCACCTGCAGCGCCTCAGACCTGCTTCCTCTTGGAGGCTGTTATCGCCCCCTGCTGGTCACAGGTTGTACATGTATCTATAACATATGGTACACATGTTAAAGTACAGCAGTATCAGTTATTGAAAGAATTTATGATGTGTACAAGAGAAATATTTCCACCACATATATATATATACATCATCACATTTGTAGAACAATTTCCATTCAATCGATCTCAATTTTCCTGATTTTTTATAGCATGAAATATGAATATTTATAAAAAAATATTTGTTAAATTTTAGCTTGATATATGACAGTCCTATAAATTGTCACTGCTCTTTCTCAACTTGTCATTGATTCAGAATCTGCAAAATTAAACATCCAATATTCTGATGATGGGTGAGTTGAAATGTGATTTGTTTTAAACAAGTGTAGCATCACAAAGAGTCTTTGAGCACAAATTAACAAAATAACTCAGAAGTCAACCAGTGATATTTTCTGAATCATAAACAAAACATATTTCTCTTGAAGGAGCCATTTTCCCAGAATAAATAAAAAAGATTCCTGCAGGAATTTACAGGTCTGTGTTCATATTTACCAAATTTCTAGAAACTAAAAAAGCTTTAAAACACTACCAATTTAAAATAAAAAAATGTCTTTGGCAAGTAGCACATTTATCAGGTGACCTGCATCTGAATAAAATGAAGTTAAATTTTAAAAAGTAATTTGCAAGTGAACACGTGCACAGATCTCATTCTGCAGGAATGCATACTTACATTTTTTATTTTTTAATTCAGCAACTTATCTTATTTGTCTGACATTTAAATCTCTGGGAATAATTTGCAAGAGAAATTAATATAATTATAATCTATGAATATAAGAGAAACATTTGGAGACATTTACAGGGTTCAAGTTTAAGAGTTTCATATAATAAAGAGAAAATATTAGTGAAATTATAATAACTTTGCACATTGATTTTAAGCCTTTATGTCTTTTTTTTTTTGCAGTTACATGTTAACATTACTTTATGATAAACAGCTGAGTTCATGTTCTGTTTTTATTATTTTACTGTATTTCAAAAATACTGAAAATCTGTGAAATAAACAGGAGGAATTCTGTAAAATAAAATTAAAAGGGCATTGAGGTAATTAAGTCTAATCTGACAGTTTCAATAAAAACAATATTTCAGGGTGTTTTTGATGGACTGTGTCACATTATTAGTTGTTTTTTTGTTTCTGTTCATCTTTATGGTTCATTAAAGTTTTCTTCAGTGAGTCCAGACTGAGACTAACGAAGCTCATTTACAAAACAGCACAATCTAAACACTGGATAAAAGAAATGGAGCTGAATAATATATGTAAGCACAGGCAGAGGCCAGATATAAAGAAATATGACAGATTCTTAGTGCTAAGAAGACTTTGATGGCTTTAATGACAGCCTTCTCCCAGCGTCTGGCTTTAACTGAATTAACGTGCAGCTGAGAAACCTGCAGAGTTTCTCACACAGATTCTGCACAGATGAAGTTTCCTCACTTCCTCCCATCAAACAGCTGCAGGTCATCAACAAAACATCAAGTGAAATGGTCGACATGCAGCTTAAACATCAGCACAGTGAAACAATCATTTGAATAATTTTATGAGCAGGTGCAAACGTCTGTAGAAACAGGAATTAAACTTCGCCATAAACCATGTGAGCCACGTTACTTTATAAAACAAAGAAGTCACTCTTATTCGCTTATTTTTGCTGTGCACAGCTGGATTTTTCAATATTAATGAATAAAATACCAGAAAACTGAAGAAAACCTTAAAACACGATGATTCTTAGGGGAGTTCTGACATGACCAGAAGCGTCTTTTTTTCCTCTCCGGGTTTTGAGGCTGTTTATTTCCGAAGATGCTGGTATATTCAGTAACTATCAGTTAAATTGACTGTAAAAATATTTGCATAGCGTCTCTGAGTTCAAGTTTGACTAATTTTCAACACAAATTGAGACATTTTGCGGGTTTGAACGCAGTTTACCTGAACTTCCTCCATTAGCTCCTGCACAAACCAAACCCTTCTTAACTTTGCTGCACGCAGAGGCAGAGGTGTGGGTTTCTTCTTTTTCTTCAGCTCTGGGGCTTTTTTTTAAAAATGAAAATAAATATAAAATTTGAGCTCCAACAACAACGAAAAACATATTTACACCCATATAAGTTCCATTCTATTCTAAATTTCGTCATTCTTTTACATACATTAAGTAATTTCTACTGTAAACTGAAGCAGAAAAGGTCAAACTGTGCACCTGTCGCTCACCTGCACCGCCCCCCAGTGGCTGCATCAGGTACTGCATGTGTCTTTATCACAGGACACTTAATGTTTTATTCTTTATCAGTCGAAAAATCTTATTATTCTTGCGCCTATCTGATGTGATATCATTTAAATCATCGCTGCAGATGCTGTTTAGAAAGTTTGTTTCAGTGGTGCAAACAGTCTTTTCCCCCTAAAACAATTCTTTTGATGTTGGACTGTGGATGTATCTGTGTGAAGTATTCCGCTCGAGTCTATTCATCTTTTCATGGCTGTCTAAATACGATAAAAGACAAAACCGCTGCACACTGGTGTTTCACATTATGTCCCTACGGGGGAGCAACAATAAATACATCACATTTGTGACACGAGTGTAAAAGCCATTTACCTTCCCTCTGCTCTGCAGCTGAACACATGCTGATAGAATTCCATCCCCGTGTCCACTGAGGACAGCAAGTCAGGAAAAAAAACATCTGAGGGAGAAAAGAGCATTTTGTTTAAAGACACGGACGTGATTGGATATGAAACACTAGACGTAGTTTTGAATGTTCACTTTGAAATTGTTGTAGATTTAAAACTAAAGTTACGTTAATTAATAAACTTCTGTGTTGTCCCTGGATGCAGGAATTGATTTTAAAAAAAAAATCTAAACCACAGAAAGATGATCCACTTTCATGCATTTCCTCCTGCTTTATCCTGAAATCACTGCTACAGACCAGATCTTTCATGTTCCAAGAAGCTAAACTGAGCGACTTTAACCTAAAATCAGCTTTTGTACATTTCAATGATTCAGTTTGGTAAACGCCTGTCATCCTAGGCTGCCTCTCATAGCAGAGTTAAGCCCTTTTGTTATTACTTTATAGAGAGAAATCAACAGTGAAGAGAATAAAAATCCCTTTTAAGAGAAATAAACCTCCGTCAGAACGTCTGCGATTTGACCTCCATCAAAGCGCCGTGTGCCAGAAACCAAGACGGATGAAGGCATGAAGCCACCTGCTGAAGAAACAACATTAGTCATGAAACTGCACCAGACAGTCCAAACGAGGCCAGAAGCTCACTGGACGGGGTCGGCCTGGACGCTGGAGGCCTGGCTAAGCTTTACAGACGTCCTTTTACTGGAGGGAGGAAACTTAAAAAGTAGGTTTTTTTGTCACATTTTGACATCACAATATATAAAAATGTGTTTTCTTTATAAGGTTACAAAGGTTTTTACTGCTAATATGAGACTAATCAGGAGGTTTATCCACTGGTTGGTACGAAAACAGCCGTCTGATTCCCATTTTCTTCAGTTAAACTTACTTCTTGTGCACAAATTGTACTGATATTCAAGACATACATTTATTTTTAAAAGACAATCGATTGTTCTTAAAGCGATGGTCGGACCAGGGTTTATTCTGCAGCTTCAGCCATCCATCATCTATACACCGCCTAATCCTCATTAGGGTTGCGGGGGGGCTGGAGTCTATCCCAGCCGACTCAGGGTGAAGGCAGGAGACACCCTGGACAGGTCACCAGTCTATCACAGGGCTACACTTAGAGACAGACAACCAAGCACACTCACATTCACACCTACGGACAATTTAGAATCACCAATTAACCTCAACATGTTTTTGGACTGTGTGGGAGGAAGCCGGAGAACCCGGAGAGAACCCACGCTGCACGGGGAGAACATGCAAACTCCACGCAGAAAAAGATCCCGGTGCCCCCACCAGGACACGAACCGGCAACCTTCTTGCTGCGAGGCAACAGTGCTAACCACTGCGCCACCTTGCAGCCCCTCTGCAGCTCCACTCCATTAAAATTCAGCATTTGAAGGCTGCAAAAGTTCTGCTGCTCAGACGTCACCGTCATGTTCGTCTCCAGACCTCAGCAGAGAAAAAAGGTGAAGCCACAAAAATGAAACGAGACAGGGAAGGATGCATGTTAAACTAAAAGTTTTATTTCATCAAACGATCACAGGTTCAAAGAAAACGACAAAGCTTTACATGTGCAATTCTTTTCCATTTCAATAATTTAACTAATGACATTAGTGAGTGAGAAAAGACAGTTAAATCTCTTGTGTGATCACCTTTTTTGTGACAATTTTTGAATTTGAGATTAAGATTCTGCCTCATTAAACACATTTGGTTAAAGAGAGCTGATCTAAGGCCTCGGTGTTAGATGCTAGAAATGAGCTGTGATCTTTAGTTAGTCGCCACAACATTTGATAATAAATTCAAAAATCTGCAAATGACAGAAGTTAGTAAAACATCTGCTAACCAGCTGAATGTAAACATCCAGACAGGCTCTTTAATCTGAGCATCTTAACGTACGTAATCCTTTCTTAATTATCTGCTCACAAACATTCATTCAGGCTAAATCCTCCAGTTTAAGCTCAGAAAACTGCGACGGTGTGTAACCTGGGTCTGATCAACACGAGCTGCAAACTGAGGCTGCTGTTACTTCACATAACAATCTGATCTCAACAACAGCTTCATCTATCTCAGATTTAGAAAACGTCAACTGCAAATGGTTAAGGATCAATACGGTGACCTCTCAGGGTCGACTGTTCCTGCTGTCCAGGCTGAAGAACAACCTCCTCCCTCCTTCTCGGCGCTACTCGTTAACACTGTGCGAACTTCACGTCGTCGCCGCTGCGTGTTTCTCGCTACAGTTTGCTGCTGAGCTGAGGGTGTGAACGTGAGCTGCTCGTCCCTGGAAACCCTCCGTCGAAGGAGGCGTTCAGCACCTCGTCCAGGTTCGAGGCCGTGACGAAGTCCAGGTCGGCCAGGACGTTGGCAGGAAGCTCCTCCAGGTCCTTCTCGTTGCGTTTCGGCAGGATGACTCTCTTCACTCCGGCCCTGTGCGCCGCCAGAACCTTGTCCTTGATCCCTCCGACCTGCGGAGGACGAACAGATCCAATAAAACAGAACAAACAGCTCTGTGAAATAATGTGCAAGAATCATCGATGTGCAATAACTTCTGTATTCACTGCACTCTGCACTTACA
>NW_007579477.1:111082-128590 GCF_000690725.1 Stegastes partitus | reverse complement strand
AGAACATGCAAACTCCACGCCCCACCAGGACGCGAACCGGCAACCTTCTTGCTACGAGGCAACAGTGCTACCAACTGCGCCACCCTGACTTGTTGTTCCACTGGAAAATGTAATCAAATCTAAGCCTAAAATCCTGCTGTTTCATCAAAATCACTTTATTCTACACATCTCGTATAATAATTAGCTAAAAAAATTAACCGACCACAGTAACCGGATTCTGTAAAAAAATAAATAAATCAGCGCTTCTCTTCACAATCAATAAGGCTTTAATGACTGTGCTCAAAGGGCACAAGACAAACATTCAGAAACGTCTGGGCTGGACTGCAGGCTGTGAGCACGCAGAGAGATGCACATTAAAAATAGAAGCAGGAAAATATCTATAAAAGGTAAAGTCAATACATTATTTCCAATATAGATAACACCTGTGAGCACTTGGAAAGATGTTGTGCACTCTGATTCCAGGGTTTTTTTAAATGTCTTGTAAAATAAATAACTTAATTTTTTCCTTTATTGTTTATTTATGACACTGTAACTTTCTCTCAGCTTCTAGTTCTGGTTTCCACAGTCGTGCAGGACTTTATATTACCAGAAAAACACAAAGAAGAAAACAACAACAACAACACAGAAACTGTTCAGGCATCATATTGTTGAGCCTCTCTCACAGCTTATATTATATATGTAAACGCATGCACACAATGAATATACATGCACATCTGGACGTGGACTCACTGTTGGTGAGCTGGTAGGTTTTGGCGTTCGCTCTCAGCCAGCTGATGGCCAAATGAGCGGATTCTTTCATAACGTCTCCCAGCTGACCCGTCAGAGTGAGCTGACCTTCCCCCTCCATCCGACTGGCCTCCACGAACATGATCTCCCCGCCGAGCGGCGTCCAGGCCAGGCCCACAGCTACGCCGGGCAGGGTGAGCCGCTCGGACACCTTCCAACAGGCACACAGAGAAACATCTGTAAAGCTGCGCTTGGTGGAATAATCACAGAAAGACTCCAAGGAGGAGGTTTTGCAATCATCACAAATTCAGCACAAGGTCGACATGACCTGGACGGATAAATGAAGAGAGAGAAGGAACATAAGAGCGAGGGAAGTTCAGAGGGAATAAAAGAGAGATGGAGGAGACCAGATATCAGAAAAAACAAGATCTTTCTCCACATTGTTCTGAATGATGACACATGCGTTCCCCTACTGCGTTTTCAGTCATTCAGACTTTATGAACACAGCTGCCAGCGCTTTATTCATGAGCTCCGATAGAGATTCTCTGAGGTCCTGCGAATTCAGGCAGTCGTCCTGCACATGTTTCTGTAATTTACTGCTTCTTCGGCGCCTTGCTACATCGTATACAAAGCTAATCCTCCAGAGAGGCCGCTCTGAATGCGACCCTTCCTCTCAGCACCTCACCTCCATTTCAAACAGCGGCGGACCCAGGATGTCTTTCAGGGCGATGTGGTCGATCACTATGGGCATCTCCGGGGGCGCCGCCTTGTCTGGAAACACACAAACAGCATAACAACATGTGTTCAAAGCAGGTAACCGATTTATGTTGTGATTAAAAGATTAAAGGAAGAACGTCTCTCGTTTACGTCCATGTTTTCTGGAATCAGGTGACTGCAGACTGTGGGAATAATCTCATTACTGAAAGCGAACGTAAACACACTGCGTCCTGCAAACAGACTTTGGATTGAAGGCCTCAGAGGGAAAGAACAGCTGTTAACACTGACATTATGCAATGATAGTCATCAAACAGACGCCACCTTTTGGAAAATGCAAAACACATGCACAGGAACACACATCATTTGCATGCACATATTTGTTTCGGTGACATCTGTTACCGGGCAACGCTGAGGTTTTCTTTTTTCCCCTCCACAAAGCAGCACAAAATTTCTTTCTTTCTGTTTTTCATCAAAACAACTCAGACTGAATTCAGTCTAATTTTAGTTGCATGTCTACTGATTCAGTGTGGTGGGATTCAACTGTTGCAGTTCAGTCTGCGGTCTGCTGGAAACGTTTTCAGCTAATCTGCTGCCTAATAAGAAAAGCCTGAAGATACATTTTAATCTCCTGGAAATCCTGCGACTTATTATGACTAATATCCAAATCGAATACGCAGGAGATTGTGTAGAAATTTCCCAACAAAGACCAGCTGGCTACTGAAAGGCATCGTGTTGTACTTTGAAGGAGACCACAGACATCCTGCAGCTGACAGAAAATATTGTTTTCAACTGGCATCACTTGACTGTTATTACAGAAATAGGCCGTCTGTGCGATCGGAGGGCAAATGTCAGACATCAGTCAGAATAATGTGACTGTAAAAACCGACGTCCACTAAACTGCTTTGATTTCTAGCGGTGCAGAGTCGGGTTTATGTATCGAATTCCCAACCAAAGTGACAAAACCCACCTGGAGCCAAACAGCTGTCAGTCTGACACACGACAAGCACACGGGTGTAAAACCTCACCATGTCAATCGGCGCTTTTTTCCACAGCTGCTTGGTCTGAGATTAAGCGGCGATGTGACATTTTGAGACGAGCCAGATATGCACAGAAAACTCACATCACCACCTGCAAGACGTATCGTTTCGGCATCGACGATGTGCACATGTGCATTGCTGCAACTTTGTTTTTGCTGATGGGGAAAAGCTCATTTGCATGGTTCTCATTTTCCATGTTTTAAAAGCTCCGTTCATTGAAGACAGTCCATGTAGGTAAAGCCACTCCATTTCACCGTGGGTAAATGTGAGCGGCAGCGCTGCAGTTCCTGAGTGGAGACTAGAGGCTCTTCTGTGCACAGCTGACTAGGTAGCATCTATTACCCTCCACATAAGGTGTTATGGGAACGTCAGTGAACTGTTGTATCTATTACTAAGCACGTGTTCACCAGGAGAGGCATTTTGGAGACAATTTAATTTATATTTTGCCTCTAGATATGCACTGAAGATCATTTATAGGCTTATTTTAAACAAAGATTTGTACGTTAGCAGAAATGAGGCACAACATGGAAGTGAAAGCAGCGATCTCTTTATTTAAATGTGCTTAAAAAACTCGTTATGGATCAAAATATTCTTGATTATCTTATGGCCATAATCATGCAGCCTCGTTAAGATATGGACATAAGTTGGCTACAGAAAGGATGATGTTGAGTAACAGCAGTGTCTTGCACATGACTCATTTCTTTGACAGTTTAAATCAGCACCACAAATGTCTGGGTAATAACAATATCATGAGTACAAATCTAGATCTGAGCAAAAAAAAAGAAGTTTTTTTTCAGATGTCTTTACCAGGGTTACACATAAGAAGGTTCCAAATTGCTTTTGTCAGCTTTTTTTATTTTATTTTTTTCCATTTCTGATGCAGTCTTCTGCAAAAAATCTCTCAAATATTCTATAATGATTCTTTCCAAATACTGTAATTTCCGGACTATAAGCCGCTACTTTTTTCACACCCTTTGAACATTGCACCTTAAAAAATGATGCGACTAATTTATGGATTTTTACGAATTTGCGTCGAGACAAAAGTAACATGAGAGCGACAATGAAAGAGAGACCGAGGAAGTGTGTGACGAAGTAATTCTGAGGCTGTTCAATTCCAACACTGAAGACTTTAGTGGTTTTAGTGCGCAGGAGGAAGATGAAGATGGAGAGCAATGACTTTTCCTGGTAGGCTGCTGTAGTTTTTTTATTTTTTTAACCAGCCGTGTTACAGGCACTGTTTGGAAAAAAAGCATTTACTCATTTGTGTGTGTCACCGGTACGTATTTAATTAAAAGTTAAAAAAATCTTTCTGTGTAAATAACTCATGTTACAACATGGACACCTGCGGCGTAGTGTGGCCTACATATGTACAATTTTGTTTTTCTTTTTTAAAGTTAGTGGGTGCGGCTTATATTCAGGTGCGCTCAATAGACCGAAAAGTACGGTAGTTATTCAAGTCATTTGATGATTTTCTTTTCCCAAGATTGCAGTCCTGTTAGCTTACTAAAGACACATTCTGTGGATGAAGCCTGCAACTACTTTGAGCTTCAGATGACTGCCTTACACTACAATGTACATGTCATAATTTAGTAGTAATTAATGATCAATACAGTGAATACTTACGACCTTTCAGTAATAGTCCAGTAAATAACTGCTGTTTCCTATTTACAGTAATTACCTAATAAAAGTTAAAAGCATCATGTGACTTTTATTGAGGCTGCGTTCTTTTAAACTTGCTTTTTATTATACAGTGTGGACATAGTCACTGTTTTATGCGCAAGCTGTGTGTGCAGCCAGACAGATTCATGCTGAAAGATTTATCAGTCCGCTCCAGCTTGATCTCGCTGCCAAATACAGACAGAAAACAGGCTGACAGCTCAGCCTCTCACCTCCCATCTGCTGCTGCTGCTGCTGCGTCTCAGTTGAAGTCTCCGTCTTGGTTAGTCGGTGACCCTCGGCGACCTTCACGGCCACGGCTCGGCAGATCGCCCCGATCTTCCTCTCCAGAGAGCGCACACCCGCCTCTCGGGTGTATCTAAAAGACGCAAGAAAGAACAAATAAAATTACGTTGACGTAGGATGAGGTTTCACTGTGGCATCTGTTGCTCCATGTGTAACAGTACATCTTGGTCGGGATGAAGCAGCAGCTTCCGAGGCTGAAAAATAAAGCGGAATGTAAAAGTGCAGTTCCTTAAATGGCCACTTGAGGCTGCTTTCAAAAACGAGTCAGTCCCCATAGACTCTCATGTTAAAATGTCCAACCTTTCAGCAGAAATAAACATGTTTACATCCTGGAACAGAGAACAGCTTTGCTCTGTCTAGCTAGACTCCTCAATCACAACAACAGCACGGGACGGGATTTTTTAAATAACTCACTAGTGTAAATTGTATTAAGGCTTAATGTTACGCATAATTAAGGGCGTGTTCACTTTGAGCGGCAGGTGAGTGCCGGAGACGTGCCTCGGCTCCCCCGGTTTGCTCATTTTCAAGATCAGATGTCACAACTGAGCCTCAAAACCGCTGCTCAGGAGTTTCACCGCCAAGCAGGTTTGCAAACACAAAGAAATTTGATGGGGTGGCTAACAAGCAGAAAAAATGTAAAGGATGAAAAGATTCATTAAGAAAGCAAGTGTTGCAAGTCAAATAAACAGCAGGTGGAGCACATCCAAGGGATTTTAATTAATAGAACACCATACATAGTATATGGTGTAAACAACTTCAGATGTGCAAAGAATAATTATAATCCTATTCCTGAAGGCATGTGCTGAGTCGTTGTCTGTAGTAGAGAGAGAATGAAAGCGTCGACGAGGGTCTCTAGCCTTGTTGATGAGACCAACTGCTGGTGGGAAAAAGCTGCTTCTGTGGATTCCCAGCGGTGGTGAAGGTACAGACGGTTCATACATCTTTATGCACAGGATGTAGTCAGGATGTGACCTGGTCACTGAAGGCTGGCAAACAAGGTTGTCATTGCCAGTCGGGAAAAAAGGGTTTGACCTGTAAATGAATCATAAAAATGCTAAACGGTAAATAGTTTGCACTTTTCCACCTTAGCAGTACTCAAAGCGCATTAAATCTATGTACACAGATAGACTGATGATAGTGGAGCTGGAATGTAAGGTGTTCATCAGGCATCACCAACTCTGGGTTCAGTGTCTCATCCAAGAGATGCGGGACTGAACTACCAACCCAGCGGTACCATCTGAACCACAACCTGGGATTTGTTGAATTTTTTGCAACAGTCAGTTAAAGTAGTATTTCATGCAACCTTTGTAGGATTTAATACCCAATATGTAAACTACTCAATTAAAATCACACCATAAAAGCCTCTATAGGGTCTTAATCCATATAGTTTAGATTGCGTTTGCAGTCAGAATGCTCTTCACTGAGGGACACTGGTGGCTGTTGTCGTAAATGTGCTGTATTATTTGCAATTTAAAAAAAATAAAAATAAAATTGCTTTGGTGCTTATTTCTTTGCATTGGTTTCAAACTTCTGTGTAATTTGACGTTTGTTTTATTGTGAAGCAATCTGCAACTTTTAAAAGGTGCTATACAAAAAATAAAAGTTAGCATCTATATTATAAACCTCTAAACCAACAGGAACAGGTCAAACACAGGAGAAAATAAACCAGGTTAAACAGTAAAAAGTTTAAATCTTAACAGAAACGGCAGCAGGCTGTATGTGAGGACCAGTGTGATGGCTTCTGCTGAATGTTTCTATCTGTCTGAGTCCAAACTCATCACCACCTCTTGTGCTTTGTTTTTTTATGTTTTAAAAAGATGTAACCAGTAAAAAGTGGAAGTGTCCCTCAGAGGATGAGCATGGGCTGTGTGCTTCTGGCTGTTGCTATAGTAACCAGACTGGAGTGCAGAGAGTGTTGTCGAGAGGCTCTGCGGGTCTGCAGACAAAATACTGCTCACCATCTGGAACGAGCAGAAGCCTCTGCAGCACCATTTCCTCGTGCACATGGCAGATCCGGCTGTTTTGTGGTCCGTCTTATCAAACACGATCATTGAAATCATGTTAGTGTCCAAAAGAATTACGCAATTAATCAGTTAGCTGACTGGTTCGAGGAGACGCTGTGGTTGAGGGATGTTTTCTCTAATCAGAAGGTCGCGCTGCCCGAAAACTGCTGGTCAACACTCAAAACAAATACCCGCGAAACCACATGACAACTTAATGGCAGCCTCTGAAGACCAGTAGTGGAATTCCAAGTGAGCCTCAGATGTGAGCTGCCAGCTGGCCGAGCTCTTTGCGTCACTCCTCTCACGCTGAATCCCTCCTTCGCTGACTCAATGTGGCGGCGTCTCTGCACATCGTTCACATAAACGTCCACATAAATCCGAGGAATTTCACTGAATTGTTGCTGTTGTTGTTTCAGTGGGATATACGAGCTCAGCAGCGTACGGAGGCAGCAGCAGTATGTAAATCTACTTAACTTGTCTTTGTATACCTAAAGAAATATTTACTGCAAGTGTTGAGGAAAATACATGAAGAGCTAATTGAGAAGGCAGGTAAAAGGTGCAAGAGAAACTATTGCACCAATAAAATCAGGTGGGTGACAAGTTAAAGCAGGATGAAGTGTTTCAGTGAGGTGTTGGCCCATCATGTACCACCAGAGCAGCTTCAGTGCTTCTTGGCATCGATTCTCCAAGTCTCTGAGCTCTACTGGCGCCATTTAGTGTTTTGATGATGGTTTTGGAGAGCGCACCATCTCTGACTTGCCAGACATTTTTATAGCACTAAATGTGGCTATTTATGATGATATTTGTGAAATTTTAACACTTTCCAAGACAAAAATTCTTTAAGAAGTTTCCCTCCACTTTTAGCATGTTTGAATGACAATAAATCAAGAACTAATAAAGATAAAAGCCTGAAATTTTCACTGTTATTTCTCATCGTGCCATTGATTCAGAATCACAGACAAGTGGATCACATAGTCTCTGATTATGGGGGAGCTGAAATATGAAAAAAAAATTGGTTTGGTCTGGTTTTTCACCACTGAACTCTAAAATTCATTTATCTTCATAAGAAGGAGTTTATGCACCACAACACAACATTAATAATAATGTCTGTCTGGCTGTCGGTGGACTGTTGTTGACCTAAAACGTTGCTCTACTGTTTCTCCTTATGTATCGCACTCAAGCTTGGTCAGCACATGGCATCTAAACGCAGACGTCATTTTACTCACTGTTCCTATTGAATACCGTCTTTGCCACTGAAGCTCCTGCCATCTGTGCCCCAATAACAAACTCTTCTATAAATAACTCAGATCTTTTTCTTGTTGCCACCTTGATACAACATCCGAATGAGTTTTTATAGCTGCCACAGAGCCATGCAGTGTGAAAGCATCCGCATTTATTTTTCCTCTAATTCATTTACGTTGGCACCCGTCTACAATCATACAACATAAAATACTTTTAAACAAGAATATCTGTGTAAAATCCCTCTATAAAAGCTTCTCAAGGGTTACAGGCCACGGAGCAGGGTTTTTCTTCTCAACGTCTCGTTGTATAAAAGGAGGCACAGAAGGATTGGTACAATTCCACCTGACTGATAGTTTTATGACGGCATATATATATATCATCACTTAAGTATTTCAAGAGTCTGCCACACTTGTTCCGGCCAAGAAAGCGTCCAGACGCAGCCCTGCATAAATCTACAGCAAGTTTGGAGTACAGAAATAACAAATTAGAAAGAATGGGCCAGTTACTGAGCATTAGGAGGTGCTGATAAATGGACTTTGTCACCTTCCTTCCTACAAAGTCAAGTCAGCTTCTTTTCCTCAACAATAGCCGCAAACAAAAAGCGGCGCTCGTACAACTATTCTGAGCTCCGGTTTGGTCCCTTCTCATGTTGTTTATTTCTGTGCGTACCTGCTGATGATGTCCTGCGTGCTGTCCTGAGGTATGTGCAGCTGCTGAGGTGTTAATCCGTGCTGCTCCAGCTGGTTCGGGATCAGGTGACGGTGAGCTATCTCCACCTTCTCCTCCTGGGTGTAGCCTGAAACAATGGATAGTTTAAGAAAAAGGATTCCACATCAATTCTTGTGTCATCCCTTGAATATTTTATGAGGGTGACAGGCTTCAAATTATGGTGATATAATACAATTCAAGTGATAGTCATTTGAAAGCATAGATCATTTTAATACTGCAGCTTTACATATAGTTGATAAATACCCCATTATTGATCATATATGACTGACTGTATTGGTAATAAATAGTTTTTGACTGTTGGCGGCAGAGACTTTGGTGATTCATAGTGTGTCCACACATCTGCGCATATTTAAATGAGAACAGATACACAGTTGGAAACAGTCATTGTCTCATCTGGTTTGTGTGATTGTGCAGCATAAACTCAATTACAAACATGCTTGAAATCAGCACCATTACCAGATGGAAACTGTGGAGATGATTCCTTAGAGATCCCATATGATGAAAATCCTACTTTGTGTTTCGTGGTTGTTAAAAACATGGAGGTGTAAAGCAAGAGACGTTTACTTTTGGCGTTCTTCTCCATTGTACAAGCCAGCCAGAATTATACTGAAGTACCAAACACCAGCTATGACATAACAGCCGTGCAGCTCACAGTTTGTATAATCAAGATGAATCATTCAGAATGAGTAGCTGCCTCTCAGTCCACCAGCGTTATTTACTCCATGCACTCCTGGCATCAAGATCCAGTGGATTCATTATTGATGGTAATGTCACAATTAACTGTAAGTGTTAGCAGGTTGTGCAGCTAATGAGGCTAATGTTACCATTAGCTTTAATGATCACAGGTCAGAGCTCTGTGGAAACTGTAACGCTGAGGAGCATTCAGAGAAAACTTAAAGACACATCTGAACCCACTAAACAAGGGCTTGATGTGGGTCAACGTGTTGTGATGTCGGCTGTTGTGCTTCAGTTTCAGCATCTGATTGCTTCTCTCCTGCTCTCTGTGCTCACATATACGGTGTTTGAATCCAGCTGAATTCCCAACAAACGTGTTCTCCTTTACATATTTTTCTGTTTCTGGTGTCAGCCTTTTCCAAGTTGCTAATCTGCACCGATAAACTGCAAATGACCTGACAAATTCAGCAATATTTTCATTTAAAATGACAGAAAGAAGCAATAGAAAGTCACAAACGTTCTATCACATACTAGTTGGCTGCCATGGTCGACTGCTTTTATTTAATCCAATCACAGACACAGAGAGTCTTGTTCCTGAACAGGATGTGGACAACAGCAGCTCACGTGTATTTACAGCTACAGACACTCAACCAGTCCAATTTGAAACAAAAAACAGAAGTAATTCAGTCATGGTGAAATAAAGCATCTTTGTGGTATTTAGAGCTGAAAACTTGGTCGACACACTCTGAGAACATACGAGACTTTCATTGATTTGCAAAAAAAACTGGTGCTTTAAAGCTGAGCGACGCTGCAACTAAACCCACCTGGTACCTGCAGCACCTCCATCCTGTCCAGCAGAGCCGGAGGGATGCTCGCTGTGGTGTTTGCAGTGGCAATAAAGAGCACTTGGGAGAGGTCGAAGGCCACGTTGAGGTAATGGTCAGTGAAGCTGTGGTTCTGCTCTGGGTCCAGGACCTAAGGGAACATATACAGACGGCATCAGTTTAGCGCTTAATCAAAAAGTGATGGTAAGAACATGTAAAGGTTATTTAGGGAATTCATAATCTGAGAAGCGATCTGATATACAGTGCTTAATAAATGTATTAGACCAGCTGTCTAATTTGTTAAGCACTGCACTATAAAACATCCAGCATCATGAAGTGCTTTAATGCTCACTTATCTCTTGATGTTTTACCATTTTGAAGAGGAATTTCAAACTGAATTCACCTTTTTATACCCACATTTGAGCCACTGGTCTTCTCCGAGAAGTCAGAAATGAATCAAGCATAACATTCAGCCACTAAAACTAATTTGTCTGTTCAGGAATGAAAGTAAATAACTACAATCTGACATTTTAATCAAGAAATAATAATGTGCTTTACTATTTTCTTTTTGGTAAAACAATAAATTGAAAAATTCATAGATAACAATAATAATTGTATTTTAGAATTAAAAATGTCATTTTGGTTGAAGAGCTTCTACATACTGGTGTATTAACCATTACAGAAACATGAGAAATTATTTAGTTAATTACTAGTGATGCACAATATTAAAATTTTTGGCCGATACCGATATCTGACATTAAGATTTCTGATATCGCCGATAACCGATATTATCGATGTCGATATTCAATTTTTGTTCACATCGAAAAATGAGTGTAAGTAAGCACTGTGAGAACGTGAAAACTATTCAAAAGAAGCCCAAATTAGACCACATAGACTTCTTTATTAAGCAGCAAAAGCAAAACATATTTAAACATATTTTATGATATTTAACATTCAAGTCCAGGATCATTTAAGTAAAAACACCTGAGAAATAGCAGCGATATCAAACGTAGAGACGAAGGCGCTGATGCTACACAATCATCAGTTAAATTTGTTCATCGGACCGATACGATATATGGGAAAAAACACTAATATCGGCTGATACCGATGTGATGGCCAATATATCGAGCATCCCTAGTAAGTACCAATGCTGTTAATGTAGGTCAGCTGTGGGATAAACCTTACACTCGATGGTGGTCCAATACATTTGTTAAACACTGTAATTCTACAAGAAATCTGAGAGAGAAAAGACCAGCTGACCTCGAGCAGAGCGGCTGCAGGGTCTCCTTGCAGACTCTTGCCCAGTTTATCCACCTCGTCCAAGAGGAAAACGGGATTATTGACGCCCACCGTCTTCAAACCGTTGATAATGCGTCCAGGCATGCTCCCCACATATGTTCGCCTGGAGACACGGGTAAAGGTTTAAAAAGCTCACGTACTCTGAAAATGTTTCCACTCAATTTTAAACCCTCTCGAGGCTCACAAAGTAATTTGTTCTACCGATGCCAACAGGAAAGAGTAGAAACTGTGTGAATTTCCCTTCTGGGATGAATGAAGTATTTTTCATTTCATTTCATTTCAAACATGTATGTCATGGATCTGTCCGAGTAGTTTCTGTGTTATTACATGTGTGTTATCCACTCATTCTAGACAGATGCATCGCTTTGCCGTGCCACAACACGGAAACATAAGTGAAAAAAGAAACCAGACACGTTCTCTGCAGTGAAGTGTGTGCCACCTGGGCAGTTTATGGGGAAATGAAAAAATAATCAAAACAAGACAATATAAGAACCTCAGAGACACTTTGTTAAATCGAACAAATTGCAGAATGAAGTGTGTCTGAGAACTTTCATCTTTATCTGTGCCCCCCCCTCCTGCTGCTGGTATGTCTGACACATGGTACTCATCTGGCTGTGATAACGTGTCTGTTTAGTCTTCACTTTAAAGACAACAAGATCCTCCCCCCGTAATCTGAGAGGAACTCTTTTACCCCGATGCCCTCTCGCCATGCACACAGGCACACACAACAGGCTCCGAGACACAACTTGTCAATCAAACATGGCTATTTGTAAAAGAACTCCTGTGTTGTACCGGATTTCAGCTTTGTTCCTCATGTAGGTTAATTGGCATAACTGAGCTTGCAGAAGGCATCTCCAGCACACTGCAGCTCAGTGGACTGTAGTTAATCACGTTTTTATTGTTTTAGAGCTAACTTGTTGCAAGGTCTGACAGAGATAAAGTCATGATTTCTGTCTCACTGAGGTCATTCCATCTCCAATCTTTAACAATTTTACAACAATTTCTGCTCAATCATCTGGCTGAAAATTTTCCAGCAAAGAATATAGACATTCATATAATTGATATATCAAGTATTTTTCCATGATAAAATGTTTTTTAAAACTTCCGCTGACAAACTTTGGGCACATTTTTTCACACACTGAAATTTGAGTCTATGTTTGAACGACAATATCTCAGGAACTAATTCAGATAAAAGCCTGTTATTTTCACTGTTATTTCCCATCATGCCATTTATTCACAATCTGCAATGTTGGACAAGTAGATCACATATTGTCTGATTCCAGATGAGTTGAAATGCTGTCATGAAAAGTCCCATTTCTGAGCACACATTAACAACAGAACTGATACTTCTCGATTCAGAATCTGCAATTTTGGACAAACAGATCAAAAAATCTCTGGTAATGAGTGAATAAATGTGAGCTGTCATAAATAGTCAATCTATATTTTCACAGATACAAGTAAGATGAGCGAGCAGGAGGCCCCTGATGACTTGAGATGAAGTGACACTTCACTCTGTCATTCTGCAGCCATCCAGCAGATGCCCTCAGACGTTCTTCCCCTTCCAGTCTCCCAACTCCATCACCTACAGACTTTGCTGTACATCTCTGGATTCACCACATCTACCCACATACTGGCCTCCTACCTGTATCACTATTATTTGAATTCACTGTCAAATTAGGTGAATTGACACTCGTTATAAAGGCACCTGTCAGGTAGTGGGACGTGTTAGGAAGCAACTGAACAACTTGATTTGTCGGAAGAAAGAAAAATGAGCAAGTGTATGGATCTGAGCATCTTTGACAAGGGCCAGACTGTGATGGCTAAACGACTGAGGCAGAGCATTTCCAAAAAAGCAAATCTTTAAAGGTGTTCCCAGCACGCAGTGGTTCGCTTTGCAACATACTAAACTCTGCTGGATGGAGCTTTCATTGGCTCTGTGAATGTGTATCAGATCGAAACCTTTCTCTGCTGCTAAGTGGAACGTGACCTCTCATGAGTCAAGTATTTAGATCGCATTTCAAGTATCTTCAATCACACTGACATGAAAACGCATTTGAAACGATTTAAGGTTCTCTCTCAAATGTTTCCTTGACAGACTCCTGTTGAAGAAGAGTAATGACACAGTGTTTTATTGAGTCCACTTGTCCAACAGGTTGGTGCAAGATGCACCAAAATCGCTTTGAAAGTCCCGATGGTATCCTTCCAACTCGCCCTGTGTGCAGTATAAATGACTGATGGGTGCAACGCACCAGTGCACGTGAAGCTCCTGCAGACTTTCAGCATTCACTCACCTAGCAGCACGGAGGCACTCACAATAGTACATAAGTGCTGGTTTTAGCTGTGTGGACTTTGTTTTCCCCTGACAAATACTTATATGCGAGTGTTGTCAGAAACAGGTAAATCAAACATGTTGAAGCCCTGAACAGACATCAGCTCCGTTTAGCCGCAAAACAGACAGAGGTTTAGATTTTCTGGTAAAATGTACAACATGTGTGAGGAACTGTATGAACAGCATTCTGACAGCCCTAAGTGTAGACAATCAGCTGTAAGAGTAGAGGAGCTCTGTGGTGTTTGTGGTGAACCGATGCCGAGGTCATGGGCGCCCAAAGCTCATTGTGTGTCCCACGAAAGAGCTGCTGTAGAGCTGCAATTTCTGAAAACCTAAACGCTGGCCATGATGGAAATATGTCAGAGCACACAATGCATCGCAGTTGACCCCTGTTTACCCCCCAAAAAATCACCCAGGAGTGGCATGTGAGCGTCAGAAATGGACCACGGAGCAACGAAGAGGTTGGCTGGGTCAAATGAATCCCATTCTCTTTCACATCACATGGAGGTCAGGTGTGTGTAGGCTGCGTACCTGGTGAAGCCAACAGACGCAGTGTGATGCTAAGAGCACATTCTGCTTGGAAACCTTTGAGTCTGGGAGTCATAAATATGAATGCCGCATTGAGACATACTTGAATCGTTTTGCAGACGATGTACACCCGTTCATGGCAGCGATATTCCCTGATGCCTGCTTCCAGCAGGATAATGCTCCCTGCCACACTGCAGAAACTGTTCAGGAATGCTTTAAGGAACCTGACACCCAACGTCTTGAGATCTCCACTGAATCGAGCATCTGTGCAATGTGCTGAAAAACAAATCTTATCGGAGGCTCCACTTCGCAAACTTGCAGGCCAGAGCAGGTTTTAATGGTGTGAATGCGGTTTCACGTTACAAGACATGAATGAAATCATAAAGATGATGAGATCTCATATCATCTCAGTTTTAGGAGCAATAATTCAGACTGGGGTGATCTTTAGAAGAGAGGGAACTGAGATCTGTCTTACAACTCCTCAGTGCTCCTCCTGGCTTTTTGTGAGCAATAAGCAAGACATGAATGAAATCAAAAAGATGCAATGAGGAGATCTCATCTATGGCTTACATTTCTCCTACAAGTCTCAAAAACTCAGTCTCACATTAGCTCAGCTCTGCTCCTAAGAGGGAGTTTAAGAGCAATAAATCAGACTGAGCTGATCTCAAGATACACAATTGGGATTAAATAAATCTCATGAAGATATTTAACTGAGATCTCCTTACTTTTGAAGAGTTCAAGAAAAGACTATCCTGAGCAAAGAAGTTTTCCTCTGGGAAGTCATCTGCGGGAAAATCATGTCAGCAATTTTCCGTACATCATGAACCATCCAGCTACTGGCATCAGCACTGCTTGATTTCTGCAGCTGATTCTCTACACTTAGGGCTGTCAGATTAAAGTTCACACAGTTCCTCAGACATGTTATACATTTGACCAGAAGAACTCTGTTTTGTACGGTGGCCGACGGGGACGAATGACGTGCATATACACAAACGAGCTGCATATACATGAATGCGTTACATAAATAGAAACGTGCTGCAAAAAGGAAACGCTGCACATCCACTCACACAGCAGAAGTGCCCCAGGCAGGGGCAGTAGTGAGCTTTTCACCTGAAAGGCAGACTTTTATTATTATTATTGTTTCGTGTCCTGGGACATGAAACAACAATAATACTGTACACACAAAGACATTACAGATCCTGTAGGATGGATCTCTTCCAGGTCTCCGGCAAGGCTGCGCGCTGATGCTAAAGGGGTTGCCTGAGAGCAAATTTCCCCCAAAACTGCCAGCGTAATAAAAACACAAAAATGCCACAATACAATGTACTCTTTTACACTTTACACTCACTACGATCACAGTACATCTTCCGGATGCCGTTTTCCTGCATGTGTCCTTCTTTTCAGACTTTACTAATGTTGATCAGTGTGGCCGCACACATCTGTATAGTGAACTCTATAGTTATTGGTGTGGACGGGCCGTAACAGGAAAACTGCTTAATGCGAGACTGTCGGAAGAAAACAACGACAAAAACATCACAGCTAATGTGCTGTCTGACGGGGGAAAAACGTGTCCCAGACACAAAAGATAATTCCAATTGAAATGTATTGGTTTGAAAGTTGTGCTTGGGAACACGACAAAGTTGAGCAAATCGTATCCCAGGACACAAAACAATAATAATAGCATTAAGTTTCATGACTATTTCATGAATTGCCGTGAGACTGGGTTGGCTTTTCTCTCGCTCGTCGTCGTCTGCCTCTCAGGTGAAAAGCTCACTAGTGTCTGTCTGTCTGCCTGTCTGGGGCACTTTTGTTGTGTGAGTGGATCTGCAGCGTTTTCTTTTTGCAGCGCCTTTCTGTTTCTGCAACGCATTCATGTATATGCTATTCATTTGTGTATATGCACATCATTTGCCCCCGTCGGCCACCATAGTTTTGCAGCTAAACAAAGCTAACACTTGTTCAAGGTTTCAAAATTAATGATTTCACTGTTTCTGATCAAACTTCCAAAGAAGTCCAAGTGTTTGTAAAAGGAAAACAAGACCCACACCACTAAAAGAAAAAAAAAAAAGAGCACACATGCTTAAAGGTGGTGGTCTAAGAACCTTTGTGCTGCTTAAATTGAAGAGTGTTACAGGTTTTCCAAATGTTGAATGTGTGCAGGACTTTCACGTGCACTTTTGCTTTCTAATCATCAGCCACATAAACTGAACACAGGTGGACTTTCAGGCGTGTTGGACGGATAACAACAGGACTTTCAAAGCGATTTCAGTGCATCTTGCGCAAGTCTTTTGGATTGCTACAATAATTTCATTACTCTTCTCCAACAAAGGTCTGTCAAGGAAACAACTTAAAAGAGAACATTTTCTGTCAGAGAGGTAGAAATGTGGTCTAAATAGCTGCCTCATGGGCCGCCGCTATAACTCACCTGGTTGAGCTGGCGTCCCATGTGCAGGGCTGCAGTCCCAGTGTGGAGGTCATGAGTTTGAATCCCACTCATGACCCTTTCCCACATGTCCTCCCCCCATTCTTCTCCCCAACTTTCCTGTCTCTCTCTGACTAAAATTATCCAATAAAGGCACAAAGGCCAAAAAAATAACTTTAAATAGCTGCCTCATGAGGGCTGTTTCTCCACTCGTTACACATCCACAGAGCCAATGTAAGTTTCACCATCACACAATGCACTCGTGCTGCTGTTACGTGGATTAAATCATCCAAGTCCTAAAACAAGATTACAGTACCGCACGCCACACACACCTGCAAGTTGAATTCTGCAGTGATGAATTGCCTCAAAGTCTCCTTTTTGACTTGACAAATGCATGTTTACAGGAAAGCACCTGCACATGGAAAATCTCTGCTTTCCAGGAAACTCACAATCTACGCTGTGATCTTCAAACATCTGCTCCTACAGACCCCTTGTATAGTCTCATGGGCATACCTGTGTCCTCTGATATCAGACTGGTCGCAGACGCCTCCCAAAGCAATGCGGTGAAACTCCCTGCCCAGCGTCCGGGCAATGGAGCGTCCCACGCTGGTCTTACCAACTCCTGGAGGGCCCACAAAGCACAGGATGGGGCCCTAAAGACACAGCGGCGGCATGAAATTCACAGATTAGGAAAAACTGCTTCATGCATGACATTACATTTTGTCTTCGGGCGACTATGAGAAGCACCTTGAGTGAAGTCTTGAGCTGTCTGACAGCCAGGTACTCCAGCACACGTCTCTTCAGCTTATCCATGGCATAGTGATCGTTGTCCAATAGAGTTCGAGCAGCTCGGATGTCCAGGCAGTCTGAGGAGTGGGTGTGTCGGGTGGGGTGAATGTTGATGAGATGGATGGTTAAAAAAAAAAAAAAAAAACAAGAAAAAAAAAAAGAAACCCAGAAAGCATTAGTGAAGAGTTTGCAGAGACAGAGGGATACGTGACTGTAATTTCAGAGC
>NW_007579477.1:98220-110376 GCF_000690725.1 Stegastes partitus | reverse complement strand
ATCAAATCTATTTCTAATTATTTTAAACAGTTACTCAGGCATAATAGACATTTTTCTTTATCAAATAGTCAAGAATTGAAGAGATTTGCCTTCACTTTAGAAAGAGTCCAGTGATAATCAACTGTGTGTTCATGTACATGAGGCCCCTGAAATATATTTAGGAAAAAATACAGTTGTAACTATTGATCAATATGTTTTTATTGAGGTAAGGATATTTCTGAAACAAAAAAACATACTGAAATGAATATATTCCATCATATTAACTGACCACTAATATTTAAATTCATAAATATCAATACAAAATTTAGATTGTATACATTTTAGTATAAAAACAGAGAGTCCCAACAGACAGACAGTGCATGTGGCTGATTATGTTGAAACATTGAGCACATTTATCACCGCAATTGCTCAAAGTCAGAGTAGGTTTAGCTTAGCTTCGCACAAAGACGGGAAGAAAACTTGTGTCTTTTTACAAAACTGTGAGACTTTGGTCGTAATGCAAAGACAATGTAGATGAGTAGCCTAAGCTATACGGCTACTGACTTAACTTCAAATGATCATGTCAAAACATGCCAACAGCTCGATTACTGACCAATCGGTACTGGCCAGACGACTGGAGAAATGGAGGAACTGCTGCTGCAAACTGCAGCACAGTTCAGGACACTAAAAGCATCATTTGCAGCTTTATTTACCTTTGGTGCTTTTGCTCCACGGCAGCTCCACCATCAGATCCAAGTAGTTTCTGGTCAGCGCGTACTCAGGCATGGATTGAGGCATCTTCTTCAACCTGAATACAGACGAGCAAAATCAAATGTCATGTGATTTCGTTATCCCTAACCAGCTGGATATTACTGGACATGACTCAAAACTCTCTAAAATGTTGGATTTTTACCAAATATATCTTCTTGTTAAAGGAGCTTTATTAACAGATTTTAATAAATGCATGGTCCAAATAAAAAAAAAAAAAAAACAGCAGCGTATATTATATATATTCTATAGTAGGGTTTATATGACATGTTTGTTTTAATAAAAGAGAAGATGCAGGTATATTCAGGGCAAATATTCACCTTTTGAGTTCTTTCAGGCAAACTCTGAGAGCAGCTTCGGGCATGTTGGCTCCGTGGACCTTCCTCTCCAACGCCGCGGTGTCGTCTCCGTCGTCATCTTCATCCTCCTCATCCAGATTGAACTGTCGGCCCGGGAACACTCCACCTTTACGCACCGATAAGACCTGAACAGACGACAAACGCCGAGGTGAGGGGTGCACGTATGTAGATGTGGTTTAAACGAAAACAAGAAACGTCAGTTACCCGCTTCTCGTTATCGGGACTCATCTTCCTGGTTCTCTGCAGCAGTTTTAGTCCCTCGATCTGTCGGGTCAACATGGGCAGGGCCTTCTTAAAACGTTCCTCCAAACTCACTGCATCCAGGACCTTCACAGAACATGTGACAAAAAGTTCTTAAAGAATCCAAAACTTAAACCAATGTCATTTTTTATGCCATTCAGCAACAGCATCAAGACACCAAGCAAATCTTAATATTGTAGAATAATTGGAAAGATGCTATAATTACTTTACAAAACGCCATAAACAGTGACTTTTGTCTTTCTTCCCTAAACATTCTTTCAAACCACAAGTATACAATAAAGTATATTTTTTATAGAGTGCCTATAAAGACTATTTTTCCCTTTGGAAGTTTTCTTTTATTGTTTTTCCAACACTGAATCATGGTCGAGATTTTACAAAAAAAGACTCATTCAAGTGAAAATGCCTACACAGCAATGTCAAATAAATAAAAAACATAAACCTTAAATTAAATGATTAAACTATTTTACATCATATATGTTGCATTAGTTGAATCTGTGTTCACAGTTTGACATTAGAGCCTTTTTTTGACCATGATTCAGTGTTGAAAAGCAATAAAAGGGTAAAAACTTTGATAACTTTCACAGGCACAACATATACAAATGTGTATCTCAAATGATTAATATATCATGAAAAAGTTTATTATTTTCCATCAGTTACTTAAGAAAGTGAGAAAATAATACATTATAGCCCAATTGCACATAAAGTGAAATATTTCAAGCCTTTTTTTTGGTTATAATTTCGATGATCATGTGTTACAGCTCCAGTATCTTATATTATTAGAATATTTCTGAGGCTCAATCCAGAAGGGCTTGAAATATTTCACTTTTCAAAAATTGTAATATATGAAACTATACATTCCTGGATTAAATAATAAAAAACAATTAACTTTTCCACAATATTATTACCTAATTGTTTGCATTTGTGGAATGAATTTTGGCTGATACAGTCTGTTCGTTTCTCTTTTTCCTTTTCTTGAAACGTATCTTGGGTTTTATATGTTTTTAAAAGCCCCTTTTATTGCTTTTGAGAGTTGAATCTTGGTCAATTTTATTTGTCTTTCTTTCAGAAGAATTACCAAAAAGAAAAAAAGACTTTCATGCCAAAGTGATGCCAAATAAATAAAAATACAAAACTGGTATTTTACATTTTGTGTTTTGGCATCGCTTTGTAGAAAACGGCTTCCACTTTGATAAGATTTTTTTTTTTGGTAATTTCTGGCGAAAAACACCGAATAAAATTGACCGAAATTCAATGTTGAAAGCAATAAAAGGGGAATACGTCCAAAAGGAGAGGAGGGGAAATCTTTTCAGAGGCACATGGTTTGAAGTTTGACTGACACAGGACCAGTAATCACTTTACCTGAAGTTTCTCCTTGTTAGACGTGCGGATCATCGAGGCGACCACATCAGGCAGAGTTTCTCGGGGAAGACTGTCCAACAGACGCCTGAACTTTGCCACCACTGGAACCGACATGTCCAACATACCTAACAGCTACACAAACCAACACCGAACCACACAGACACAGCAGGATTAGATTAATTGACACAATTAAGCGTGTTAAATGCACATCAGGTCCAATCAATCACGGCGCGATGGTGTTCTAATCCATGACAGCGCATTGCGATAACGGATAAGAGAAATAAGGCCTGCTTTTTGTTACTCTGATGACTACGGACATTTTTCCAGGAGTTCATCAGGCGAGAGTGAATCCAGGCCTGCCTGTTTTAGAGGCTGCAGATGGAAATTATCCAGTAGCTAAATCTGGTACAAGGCATCTGTTCTCCTGAGAGACATTAATGTTTAAGTGCACACTTCCTGACCAATAAACTCAAAATGCAGAGTACAGAAATCAGGTCTTTTGAGTTGAGACACAGAAATATCAGTATCTGCATATGTGTTCACCGATACCAAAGCTTATTTTAAGAGAACAAATTTCAGAAAAAGAGGCAGGAAAATGGTACAGCGTGTTCATAAAACTGTCAGCAGCACATGCAGCAGAGTGGTGCGGAGTCAAGTGGTGTCTTTACGCTAAGCTGCTAACTAGTTTGTGAAATAGATTACTGTAATGGAGAACAACCGAATCATTTCCCCCTTTTTAACATATAAACTTGACCATTATCCTGTCCCTGATAACTGCTTGACCAGCATCTAATTGCTATGTTAGCTAGTTAGCAAGCTGACTACAGATTGTCAGTAAAGTCGGTAACGCAGCAGCTTGAACGTTTAGCATCCGAGCACCTCCATTACTTAGCGAGCTACTGCCATAGCTTGTCACTTGAATGGAAGCTAATGTGTTAGCATTGAAGCCAACTACATTATAACGTTAACAGAAGTCTAACTAATGCTCACGTTATATGTCTAAACTGTTCAGGACTTAAAGTTTGACATCCAAACCGAACAATTCCACTCATGCATTTGCAAAAACAAAAATTTTAAAGACACTTTAAAAGTTTCCCCTGAAAGTTTACAGTAAAAGTGTCTTAATTGAACATTTACAAACATGTTCAGCTGCAAAACATCTGGCTTTCATTACATATGTTTGATGGCCAAATTTGAGACATCATTGAAATAAAATCTGTGTTATATTTGCAGCATATGTACATATTAATAATCAGCTGATACACTAATATTGGATTTTTTTTTCATCTGCCTCAATAATTCAGTATCAGTCAGACTAAAATAAAATAAGATCATCCTTTATTAATCTTGTAGAGCGGAAATTTGCAGTGCAACAGCAGCAATGAGGATAATGCCACTGTGTAAAAACAAAACTAAACAAGAAATATGCATAAGTACTGCTGTTAGTGTGAAGATTCCTTCATACGTGGACATTCAGATACTGTATAGATTCAATATTGCATATATCTATATGTTAAAAAACAGTGATAATACACAGACTCTGCCATGAGTAGAAAGTAATGATATAAGACAGAGATATTTATTTAATTTGTGGAAAAAACAAAGTGCAAAAATGACAATTCAGCTCGCTACAACTGCTGGTTCAGTCTTTATATCATTATAGGCTGCTGGCTGTAGCTTCATGTTTTCATCTAGCTTATTTAGAAAGTGCATTACACTAAATGTTTGTGTGCACGCATGCACACAGAGCAGGGATTGTGTGGGATTCAAATCTATCAAGTGTCGAAAGGTTACAAAAACAAGAGGGAGTGTAGCGCTACGGTGTTGTGGAAACGTGTTTCCTGGTGAGAGTGCTTTTATGGTAATTTATCACGAAGGAATTCTTTCACCTTAAAGCCACTTCAGCACTCCCCGAGGGGGGTCTTTAGTCAGGTTGAAAAATCAAGAGCTAATCTCCTTGGGGGTATAAAAAAACACACACACAAAAGGTAGAAATAATTTTGTTGTGAGCACCAACAGGCTTGACGCCACATTTCGTCAAATCGATCTGTTGTGCCACTTGGTAAGAGAAGGTGGTGGAGAAACGCGGGACCAGATGTTACCAAACGCAACAGTCAGATCTGGTTGGATGGCACCGGACACAATTTGCAAAACAATTTTACATCTGCTTTAAATTTATTGCAACCCGCAGTCACTACCTTTCCACGCGGTTGCGGTCTGAAGTGTTGAGAACATCTGGAGGAAGGAAGGAGCAGGTAAAAGGTCACGGGCGGCTGACAGCCAGCTTATTAGCCGGTTATCAGCCCACTCCGCGTACGCTGCCACGGCGGGCCTCAGGCAACAACCTTATTGTATTCTGTAATCTCTCTTAGCGTTTTCTCTGAGGCCTGTTTGTATAATCTGTTCTAGGTGAGACTGACTGTTGTATATGAACAACACTTGTCGTCAGTTTCTGAGTTCAACAAGATTTATACCATTTGTGCAATCAACACCCAAACTGCTCCGTAAGGCGGCTTCTTGGGCTCCACTGTGGGCAGGTTTTATTGAAAAAATATGATAAAAACGTAAAAAGGCAGATTTCACATCCCAGAGCTTCAACTTTTGTTGAAATTAGGAGGAAACAAAAACATAAACTTTGCTCCGTCAGTACTCGTATGAAGGGTTAGAAATCATTTAAAAACAAACCTACACAGTGCTGTGTATGACTGAATCAGAATTAAAATATTTACGGGGCAAAAAAGTCAGTCAAAAATGCAATAATATGCCGAAATAAAATGGAATAAACTCAACTTTCCCATGGTCCTGACAGTAACACCGTGGTGCGTGTCGCTCTGTCAAGAAAATGAATCAAATGTTTGTTTAAACTTGTGGCATTTCGTCAAGATCGCTGCGTTTCTCAGGCAGAGAATTGTCCCATAGCAACCTAGAAATCTTGTAGGATTAAATATTTATAAAATATCAATCTATAACGGTATTTCAACAAAGTTTTGTGCTGGAGTTTGTGTTTCTTCAAATTTTGCCACCAATATTTTCTTGTTTTACTGCAAATATAAATCAGTTACTCGTCTCCTTGATCATAAATAACAAGAATCAGCATTGATATTTTAAAACTATTTGCTCGAGCCCTAAAAAAGTCGCTCTACTGACTTCAATTGTAGCACTACAATAACGATAATATTCAGTCTGCATTACATGTTTTTCCTGTTTATTCCAGTTAATTTAAGCAACATGTCAAACTCCAGAACCACTTAAATCAAGGCTGGAAAATGGCTAAACCAATTACAATAATGACTTTTCTGGCAACAGACACAAGTATTGCATGAAACACTGAGAACAAGCAGATATGAAAACTGATGTGGAACATTTGCTTGGTTACATATCAAGCAGATATGGGCTGACATTTGAATGTACTTGGAGTTCTGTCCAGTAGGCGAAAGTATAACGTTTATTCTCTTTTTGCAGTTTTTATCCATTTGAGAGAAGTACCCGGTGCTTTATCCGTCATGCTCTCCTTGACATTCACCAGGTCTCTAAACTGTGTGTGTTGAGCAGCTGCTTTTTAGACATTTTTCATCAAAAACAGATGCCTGCTGCAGAAAACAATGCTGTGAGAGCGAAGCTGAGCAACAGGCAGCAGAACAATGAGCCGAGAGTCACGAAAACGCTCCGGGAAGCTGCAGATTCAGGTGAGAGTTCTCTGCAGGTTCATCACTACGATCTTCTCTTTCACGTTATTCCCTAGAAGTTTTAATTTTTAAAGAAAAGACTCATCGATCTGACTTTGCTTCTAACTCAGGCTGAGGCTGCAGAGTCTCCTCTCAGTGTTTTGTGTGTTTATTTTGCATTAATCTGTTGTCGGTTGTCCCTCTTTAATTCTAGCATCCTCTGTAACTTTGATGTTTGTCTTTATCCATATGCCAATATGTTTTACTTTGGCTGTCTGTCTGTGTTTCTGTTTTATCTGTTTTTTAATACTCCTGTTTTTACCTCCTAGTAATGCTTTGTGATTGTCTTGATATATGCGTAATGAACTTGCAATTTCAATGTGTACTTTTTATTTCTTTCATTCATGTATGTGACTCCGCTTGACTAAAGCCCGAAAAACTCACATCTGTGTATCACCGGTAAATATTTAGAAGTTTTCACCATGAAAATAATCCTAAATAAGAAAAAGAAGCAAATACTCCTACTAATACATCTGTTATCAGCGCCAATAGTCATAACGCGATAAATGAATTGAATTGCTCAACACCTCCACTAGTGCATAATTAATTTACATATTCGCTTTGTTGTTGAACTACGCTCTCTTTTGCAAATACGGACTCTTTATATTAATACGTGTCAGACTATTGGCAAAACAGTCGATCCGAACAGTCGGAATGAGCTCATCAGATAACGGGGAGACGTGTCAAAACATACAAATAATTCCTGGAAAAAGCTGAAGCTCAATCAGTCTCGACCCGACGTGGCTGCTGAGGAACAACTTCACGCACTGCAGGGTGGAAGCAGCGTCGCAGGTCGAACGCTGACATTCGATATCCACCAGTAGCTTTTAACCCCCATAGCTCAACCAGTAGCATCAATCACTGTCTTTACAGCGTCACTGTAGAGAGACGTCTATCCCTCAAATATATCCAGTGGATGGAAACTTCATGGTCACAATATATGAATAAAGTGGTAGAATCAAGCCTTAAAAGAAATGCAATTTAGTCCCGTTTATTAACCGCCCTTAATAAATTTACCAGAACTCCACTGGCTTCAACTGTGAGCTCATTTATTGGGAATGTAAAGGTTTAAATGTTGCTGGAGAAACTATTGTAAGAATCCCAGAAGTGATTTATATATAGCACTAATTTATTAGCGACATTTCGGTTGCGGACTCTCATCGAAGATAGAAAACTGCATCCAAGGGTTGACCGAAAGGTTCTGAGAGTGTTCCTGGTGCACAGACCATATAACGCATGTGCAGCATGTGCGATCGATAGCTGTCAAGAATGAGGATGTCGAGTCTCATTACCGGTGACTAGAGGGGGGTCTGCAGCTACCATCAAGAGAAGAAACAGCAGGTTTCATAGCGGAACAACCGCAGCTTCCAAAACTGGACAAGGTGCGTCAGGTGAGGAGCGAAACAGGAGCAAGCGTGTCTTCAAGATTCATGTGTTTGTGCATCATGATTCCATCCTCCAGAGTTAGAATGTCAAGACGGAGCTCTACTGTAACATCGTGAGGTACAACCATCCTACAATGGTGTGTAAGTGCTCCCATGCGTTTTTGCGACAGGATTTTTGGCAACAACAAACACAATTTTTACTCACCACCTGCCCTATTCTTTAGATTTGGCTTCTTGGGAGTTCTCCTTAGTCTCCAAACTGGAAGTTAAAGGGTCAGTGCTTTGACTGAGATTTGGTGCTCATTGCAGATGGTGCTTGACATGTTTACATAACAGGGCTTCCAGGGACCGTTACGAACGTTGCAGAAGCACCAGGAGCCGTCTATCCTTACACAAGGAGGCTACTTTGACAGGGATGGTGCATAGATTTAAGTCCAGTACAGCTTCTATACGCAGTCTTGTAACTTTTAGTTCGTATTTTGTTGATTTCAAAGTTAAAAAGAAGCACCATAAATATAAACCATGCAGCAAAACGACCTCAGAATAAATATTCTTCTTCTTCTATGAAATGCACTTTTAATTTTTAGGAACTGAAAAAATAGAGAAAATTTGAATCCGGGAACTCCATTTCACTGGTAAAGTCTTAGAATTTCATTGATTATTTAGGCTTTAATGGGGACTCTTAAGGCAGATCAAAACTTATCAAATCTTGTTGTAACACTCAAGTAACACACTGAAGATGTGAAAAATGAAGATGATTAATGAGCACAAAGCAGGGGACGGCTGGTGCATCAAAGCTTCGTGCTTGCATTCGCCAAATAAGTCATGAAGAAATGGCAGTCCAGAGGAACTTTGGAAGTCAAGACAAAGATCATTAACTCTTGCTGGGCACAAAGGCAAAAAAAAAAAAAAAAACACGTGACTGCAAAAGAGCTGCAGAAAGACTCAGTGGTGGTGGTGGTGGTGGTGGTGGTGCACTGTTGCACTCAAGCCTTCAGCCTGGTTTTAAACACCAGCAGGTTCTGGAAGACCATCAGACAGAAGCTTCACTTGTAGCCTCATTACAAAAGTCAACATCTGAAGAGCTTCAAGCAACATCTGGGTTAGACAGACCAATTTTGTAAACACATGCTGTTGAAAAATTACGAAATGGAGAAGTTTGGCCTTAATCACTGCAGGTATGTCGAGAGAAGAAAAGGGAGCGTGTGGGGAAAAGAACACACTGCCAGCTGTGAAGCTTTGGGGTTAAAATATTCTGCTTTGGGGATGTCTGTAGCACAAGGGACATCTTAAATATGATGTATAGGCACGGCAGCCTGAAATATCTCAGAACTTCAAATGATCTGCAGGAAAAGTGGTTGAAAATTCCTAAATCAAGAACAGGAAGGCTCTGAGCAGGCTGATAAACAGTTTGCAAGCTATGATTATCTGTTGAAATGGGGGTGCTGATGTAGTAGGGTGCTCAGATTCCTTCGCTTTACACAATCACTGTTGGTCGTTCTGTCTTTAAGTTCATGAAATGAAACACAGCAATGCATTAAAATGTGATGATGAATACATTTTAATGCTGCTTTCCCATTCAAAAACCAACTGCATAAAATGTTTAATGTGGCCAAATACAAATGAATTCATTTAGTGAATGACAATAACCTGCTGCTTCTCCCTAGATGTTTTTATTTCATTACTGTCATGCAGTTATTACATTTTTACCTACTTTAGGGTTAATATGCTTGTTAATCATCTTCCTACCTACCTCTAAAATGACATTAGTCTGTAAATCAAGAAATGTTTTAGAGACATGTATTTTTTCCTCTCTACTAAGCCAAATCCTTCAACCCACCCATCAGGAGATGCAGTATATTATATGTATTTGTGCCACCTGTCTGTCACACACCTGTACAGCAGCCTGGTAGAACTTCTGGGACAGCTCCCCCAACTCCCCGTCTTCTGCCGAGGCATCATTTGTTGCTGGAGTCGTGTACTGCTCCAGTTTATCCAACTGCTCCACCTGCAATATTTATTTATTTTTTTACAATAAGAGAGTCACACAGTGGCGTCACAGACTTTTGTGTATTTGGATTTGTTTTTGTGAAATACTGAGCAACAGGCGCTTTTGGTTCTATACGGAAGACATTAAAAAATTAAGCTCCCAAAATCAGCATAATATCAACATTAGAAGATGAAAGAAGTCCAGTGGTGCTTCTCTCCTTGAGTGACCCCACGCAGAATGTAACAATTAATTGATTAGTTGTCACCTATTAAGTTGATTACTTACTGTTTTGATAATCAAGTGACGGTTTGAGTGATTTTTTTAAGGAAAAAAAATTTAATTCTCCGATTCCAAGTTCTTAATTTAGTTATTTTAAGCTGTCTTCACTTCTCTGTGACAACAACCTGAATATTATTGGGTTGTAGACAAAACAAGACCATTTTCAGATGCCAAACTGAAACCAAACAACGAGTCAAGAAAGTGCAACACAATCCCGCGACTGGTTTCACTTTGACAGGTAGCAGCAGCAGTAAAGCCCAAAAACAGCAACAAATAAATGTATTCAGCTCATTTGAAGGCTTCAAGGATGATGCATGCTGGTGTGTGCCACTGAAGGTGGTTTGTTCACAAGAAGACTCATTAAAACACAATAAAGTACTGAGTGGTATCAGTTACAGTCGTCGGTTTACAGACTTCCACTGGATGACTAACACTGTTCTTTTTTTACAAAGCTTACTGTTGTTCGTTTTTACATCAGAACCAATCAGGTTTTCAAACCGTCTTCAGAATATATTTCAGCTCTCTTACTTCCTTGGGTCCCACTGAGACCTTGGATTGTAATTTGTATTAAAATGTGTCAGTATCCAAATTAGTGAGGCAGGCCTTGCTGGTTTGTCAAAGTATACAGTGTGTCCTGGGTCAAGGGAAACACTTGGCATGGATTGTTTTCCATTGTAGAGCTAATATTGCTTCTTCTACTTGTAGCCTTTGCTGGGTTTGCCTGAGTTCGCAAAAAGAGGTTTGTTGAACTTTCAGCTTGTGGGACTGATGCACCTTTCCTCCACTAAGGCGAACATTGAGGCTGTTGTTTGTGCATCTGTCTGCAAAAAAAACCCCAATGCTGAATTTCATGACACTTGATGAAGAGGTGAGGCTGGATTTTCTTTGGAGAAATTAAAACTGGACAACAAGCCGGATTTGCCTCCCGAGTTCCCTGCTAGTCTTCGGAACGCGGTCACGCTGCACACGTTGCATTTCCACCTGGCTAAAATACGATCACAGTGTGAATCTTGGCCATTTCCAAACGTGGGCTGACTCCTCGGTTTGGGCTGTGATCCCAGTGCATTCTGCATACTTGAGACTTTGCATTAACACGTGTTTTCCCTTATCAGATCATATGCTAAGACCAAAGAATGCAAAAGAGTGGACAGGGAGATGACATTGGGAGGTATTAAAAACCGGGTAAAACAGGGTATCAGTAAATAAAAATACGACTCCTGAATGGCTTAAAGCAATACCTTAAATATTGCGTTTACTGTCATTATAAGCAGCTTTTGGTTGGTGTGGCAGGACAAAGTGGCAAACTTGAATTTTTCAACCAGAGTGCATAAAAAAAACAGTCCAACAGGAAAACCTTTTACCTCTGCCAGGATGAACGGTCGCTCCTTCAGCAGACTTGAAACGCTGAAGCGGCACAGTCCGGTGATGAGGAGGGTGTAGTGAGGCTTCGGCCAGTTGCTGCCCACCACCTGCACCGCTATCCCGGCTGTACCAATTCTAGACAGAGACAGAGGAGACAACTCACTGAAAGACAGTCACAGCCTTGAAAGCAGCATTTCTCAACACAAAACAGACGTCTTTCCTGATGTCATACGTTTACGAGCCCCTTAACGCCACTGATGCTGTGAGAGTACCTCAGCAACCTGCTGATTTGGATCAAACGCGGCAATTTTAAGGGGGGCAGATGTGCAAGTCACGTATTCCAGCCAAACACTAAAATGTTTTAAGGTAAAAAAAAAGCCAAACATCTGCTGGTGCAAGTTTGAGTTATGTGTTATAGACGGCATTTTTCAGATTTTTTTTGTAGTTTAAAGACAGGGCTGCATGTGGGTTGGTGGTTAGCACCGTGGCCTCGCAGCTAGAAGATCCCTGGTTCGCGATCCAGTGAGGACACCCAGGATATTTCTGCGTGGAGTCTCCATGTTCTCCCCGTGCAGCGTGGGTTCTCTCCAGGTTCTCCGGCTTCCTCCCACACAGTCCAAAAACATGTTGAGGTTAATTGGTGATTCTAAATTGTCCGTAGGTGTGAATGTGAGTGTGCTTGGTTGTCT
>NW_007579477.1:95167-97770 GCF_000690725.1 Stegastes partitus | reverse complement strand
GGTTTCAATTGGGGGTTGTTACTCCTCCCCCTCGTTATGTGAGTCGTTAGTGCTCCCCCTGCCACAATGGTTTTGAAACATTATTTGCAATTAAACAGAACATACGATTCACGTTTTTTTTCTCATGAATCTCACCTACATCATCAACAAATCCATCCACATCTTTTTTTATCTTTGTTTCTCTAATACACGGCAGGAATGCAGCAAACTATCAGTGTTGATATCCGTGTGAGCAGCAGGCGAGGACCCTGTAAAGCTTGTTTTATTTGTTTGTGGCGAATCTGCCTGACTCACACGAACGAAACACGAAATGTGTTTCTGATTGTGGTCTTCTCGTGGTGAAGACATAAATTCCTGAAAGTAACGTAAGAAGCAGCCACTCCAGGTCTCATGAACACAGCTTCGTGTGTATCTGTTAATTGCAGATAAATCAGTGAATATGTCAATTGATAAATTACATTAAATTCATCTACAGAACTGCCCCCAAAAAACAGTGTCTACATTATGTAGCTTGTCCTCCTCAGAGAGGTTTATTTTTCAGCTGTTAAACATCCTACTGAGCATATTTTGTGATTGTAATTGTCAAACAGCAGCTAATATCTGCCTCTAACAGCTTGTTTGGTCGGGCAACATCTGAATTGGGTTCTGAGGAAGCTGAGGCCCAAAATTAATTTATTTTTATTTTTTTAAAGAAGTGTTTACGGAAAATCGGATCGAATGATGGGAACTCAAACCCTCTCTCCCTCACATCTGCGTCACATTATTACGGCCTACTACAAGAGCTTCTGGGATATGTGATTCTGTGCATCCTGGATCCTTTTATCCATTTCATTCAGGCATTTTTGAACCCCAGCAAAACACGAAGACACCGGCCTCTGAGTCAAACCTGAAAGGATCTACACCTCTGACATGCGTGGGATTCAACTATTGAACGTGAGATTATACAGGTTTTTTCTGGATTGAGGCATTCACTGACCACCTCTGACACGGACTTCAGTGTTGTACTGTGGCTGGTAGACCATGCTGAGACAAGAATCTGCTTTTTACGTATTAACCAGCGGCCTGGTAGAGCGCTGACAAAAGGTCAAACTCCACCTCGCTGTGTTTGAACTGGCGACTTTTCTAGAACAAAAACACAACATCTGAAAAAAACTGTGCACAACACAAAACATCTGGCAGTACGTGTCAAGCTGGTGTTCCATTTGAAGACAGAATAAAGACTTGGTTTAAAAAAAAAAAAAAGCATGATTAGATGTAATAACATGCTGAAATTCAGAAGGGCCAAAATACAATTATAATACAGTTTGTGGAAAAATCAAAAACTGTATTGAGATGATAAAGCCACACTTAAAAGTTTTTCTCTGATTTCAAACAGCTTTGTTCAGTGTTTAAAAAATAAGAAATTAAGTTAAGACTTAACCGATAAAGTACTTGTTTTTTAAAACCTGATTAAATGCCACTATAAGTACTTCAAAATTGCAGAAATTGGAGAAAACACTGAAAATAGTATTAAATAGTCTGTATTTAGAGTTGATGATGTGACTTAAAGTCAGTTTATATATAAAATAAGGGACATCCACCCACATTCAAGTGTAGTGGCTCCACTGTTGATTTGCTAATGTGGGTTAAATTGTTTTATGGCGACTTATGATGCAAACTATGTTGATAAACTTCTGGATTCTGAGATTCAAATGAAGCACGAGCTGCATATGAAACTGTGTTTACACAAGTTTATGACTAATGTCACACCACCACCACCACCACTAAATGACGTTATTCCCAGTGTTTGCAGCCACACAGCTCAGTGTTCATTACTTGTGCAGGGCTGGCAGGTCGTCGGTGTCGTGCTCCGGGTCTCTGGTGTTGGGAATCACCCCGATGATGGTGCTTTTCAGCGACGTCCCCTTCAGCAGCCGCTGGCTCACCAGGTGCATGTTCCGCGGGGAGTCCACGCTGAACCGGACCGTGGAGCCCGGCAGGAGCACTCCTTCGTGGGTCAGCAGCAGCGGGAGGCGGCTCGGTATCTGGATTCCGCCGGCGGAGGTCATTGTCGGGTTTTTTTTTTTTTTTTTTTTTGAGGAGACAGGTCACCGTTTACGGTCAAACTCCTGCGAACTTGTCCCACAGTTAGCGGACTGGCTAATGTAAACACACGAGGCTAACAGGGTGAAAATACACCAAGAGCACGCTCGGAAATCTAGTAGATTGAAACAAGCTTAGGGTTTATTTCGGACTCATTTTAGCTTCTTTCTCACCACCGATATACCTGACACTGTTTCGGACACTGTTGTTTCCACCTTGTTATGATTCTACTTCCTGAACATCCTGTACTCGCTGGACCGACTACGGCAGCCGCAGAGGGACAAACTAGACGTTATCGCATAATTTTAAAAAGGCAAAATAACTTCCAGTGAAGCCTGTTCTTTACTCTTTTATTTTATTTTTTACTTATATATGGCTTGACTTTATATATGTTCATGTGAAATAAGCAATTACAGTAAACAAGCACCTTGAAAGTTTGCCCTTTTTATTGCTTTTGAGAATTGAATCATGGCCAATTTTATTTGTCTCTTTTCACAAGAATTTATGAAAAAAGACTCTTT